>NC_135436.1:17498823-17798823 GCF_051991255.1 Vanacampus margaritifer
CATCTGATAACAGAGCAGCCCTATTATGTGTGAGTATCCAACAAAGTTTATATTATTTGACGTGCGTGATCTGTATTTGATCCCAAACACACACTTAACAAAAAGCTGGATCAACATTTACTGTTTTCTTACACTATATATCGGCTCATTGTTGTGTCCTCACTAGATCGTAGATTTTTAAGCGATCGCTTGTTTTGTATTTTAATTTTTTTAACATATTGAATTAATCAAAATGTGTATTGGCCCATCTCAGCCAACATCATTTTTTATGTCATTATTTTATTTTACTGAAACCCTGTTTTTTTGTTTTGTTTTGTTTGAATTAGCAAATCAGTTAAATATAGCCACATGGCTTTCATGCTAATTATTTGTTGAAAATAAACATATTAATTGCAGTGAATGATTGAAATAAACTTTCGATTTTAAAAATAGTTTCGGCAACATGACTGTGGTGAGGTGTTAACCACCCCAGTCATTATTAAGGATGTAACGATAACGGCAATATCGCCGTTGTCATGTCATGATATTAAAAGCAGCACATCAAAAAAGTCAGGTTGATTTCCATTTGTGCAGTTCTAGCACCCTCTGGTGGCTAGTTTTTTAGTGCAGTTTAATTTTCATACAGCATGTTTTGGCCCTTTCATGTTTAAAATCTATGCTAATCGTGAGGTGAAGGGGAAGGTAATATGCTTATGAAGCAAGTCAGTATGTGGAAGGACTCAATGTGTGTGTGCAAGTAAGTGGCTCAATATTAAGTGTTATTAGAGATGATAGGTTGTTTATATGCATTGCTGTTATGTACGCACAATATTGTGCTTTTTTTTTAGTATGACCGCTCTTTTTTTTTTACAATATTGTGAATTTTTTTATATCACAACTTCCCCACAATATCGTGATTTAAGGGAAATTGGTCCAATGAATTATTAAATCAATAATTGTTGATTATTAAATTAATAATCAATTGACTTCTTAATTGAAGGAGACTCAACTTTAATATTTCAATTAATTTTGCACCAAATCTATTTTTAATAGTTTTACCAGGATAGCAGATGAGAACCTCGTTGAATCAGCCATTAAAATGAAGGCTGTACCCTTGTTACAATTTTGTGAGTTCTTTGTTCAGCTTAGGCTGGGTGGTAATTATCGTATTGTGAGCTTCATATCGTGATAATATCGCATCGTGATGTTTGGCTATCATTACATCCCTAGTCATAATTGAAACATCATTAAAACTACAGAAATATAAATGAGTGAACTGACGTTTGGCTGTTTAGAATGACACAAATATTCAAAATTTTTCAGAGGGGGTAATGTGTTTGTTTTGTTTTTCAAAGAAAATAAACTTTTGGGATAAGGAGTAAAGCAAATATTGTATGTAAAAACACATTTGGAATGATTTGAAGTAATATATAGTTGTTTCAATGAACTCTAGGGATTTCAATCATGAGAGAGTAGAAAATAAAACCCGCGCCAAGCTAATGGCAGGCTGGAGAGTGAGTTGGAAGGAGAGCTCTCACATCACTTATACGTGCTTGACATTAGCTCCGTTAATTACGATATCAACGAGGGGAGGGGTAAAAAGTGTGTGCCTGGAAAAGAAGATGATGGCACTTGGATGCGTCTGATTTTAAACTCTAGGATGCGCACGGTGATTTGTGCCGTGGCTGCGCACAACAAAGGAATCTTGGGCGGCATATTTTATCCTAACTAACATTTTGACTCTCCTTTCGGATCAAATTTATTGCTTCCATATTGAGATGTTCTAGCACACAAAACTGAAATAAAGCCAAGAGGTCTCTAGCAGATGGATGTGGAACATATTCCCCAATATATAAACATCACACTGAGTGAGGAATAACCTTAAAATTGTTAACCTTAAAGTGACAATGTGTAGAGTTTATTGCCATCTAGTGGGGAGCTAATAGAATGCAGCGACCAAAGTTCAAACCTCGCGCACTTTTTTTGCGCACAGCGGTACCTCAGCGAGACCATACTTCAATTATTACATTGGCTAAGTTCTTCTACTTCGGGTATCTGTAGCAAAAAGATGGCGGAAAAAACATGTCAGCCTTCTGTAAGGTGAGGCAACCCATGTGATATAATTCCCGATTACTAGACCGATGATTATATAAATTTAAAAAAAATGTACATTGATGTGAAAAAACATATCTTTTTGCATATTATTATTATTAACTGTTTAAACATAAACAAAGAAGGAAAGTGTTTGTTATGACTGTTGTTGATAATATATTCTTGTTGTGAGTTTTATACAGCTAAAACAGCCTGCCTTGAGGTCAAATTGTAATACACTGTGTGTACAGAAGATGAGAACAATATCATGTTTCATTTTATGTTGATGTTGATCATTAATATAGGAAACTTACACAGTAAATTCGGTAGAGTAAATTTGACTCTAGAGTGGGACCAAATAGACTCAGTTTTAGAGTAATATTTACACTTGGAAGAGAGTAAAAAAAAAAGAATTGAAAATAAATAAATTAAAGTAACTCGACTTTCAGCTGAGCCATGAAGCTCCTGCTGTGTGTTAGTATATCGCTCGCATCAGCTCTAGAGTTGGACCAAATAGTTTGAGTATATAGACCAAAACATCGTTTTTGGCCTCTTGGAGATAAGCAGTACGAGGGGCATAGCTCAGGTGGTAGTGTGGCAGTCTCTCTAACTGAAGGTTGTGAGTTTGTTCCTCAACCCTTGAGTGACTTTTATTTTTCCCAATTCTTTATTTTACTCCCTTCCAAGTGTAAATATTAGCCTACTCTAAAACTGAAAATTTGGTCCCACTCTAAATAAAGTCCAATTTACTCTAAATAGAGTCAAATTTATTCTAAATTGAAGTTTACATACCTTCATGGTATAGAATATGTCACAACTTCTGTTTAAAATGTTAGATTTGTACCACTTTATAACACACAAAGTCTAGTTGGAAAGTTTTATAAATTTACAAGTGCAGACTTGAGGATGGAAAATATGCAAATACCTCAAATCTGCAAAGATCTGCATGTTTCTAAAAATATTCAGAGGTCAACTTAAAAAGCAGTTTCAAGTTATCTATAATTTTCGGACATTTGACTTTGCGTTTTAAAGACTGTAGTGAGCAGCCTCCAACTGCTGCGTCGACACTGCACTGCAGTGCAAGCGCAGTGTGAGACTGCTGCTATATAATGTACAATACATATAAGTGTAGTCTATACAGGAGGTTTGTGGAGGTGACATGCCACACCGTCCCTCTCTTCTCCAAATAGGCCTGAAGGGAAAACAATGGAGCTTTTGCGTACAAGTTATAAGGCCATAACCCAGAACAATCCAATCCAATCACACACATGCACACACACACACAGGCCTATTCTATTTTTTACTGCAGTCTGGGAAGACACAGAACAAAAGTGCTGATACAAGTCTAAACTTTGCATTCGTGTAAGGCTACACAGTGACCCATTCAACGTAATGTATGACCATGTAACTAATGGAAAGTCCAAAAGGGAAGAATATAGAAACAGGGAGGAAACAAGCAAAGCAAAATTGGACGATGACTCAGAAGCAAAACTTTGCTAGTGGAAAATAAATAGCTACAGGGAGCACAAAAGGTGTTCAGTAGTCAAGAATAAAAAAGGGTTTAGCCGTTTTTTATCCTTCGTAGGAGTCTGGATGGATATTGCAATTCCTTCTCTTGAACCATGACCTCAAAGAGTTTCCTTCAATCAGAAGTGGGTCACACTCCAGCAGAGCACAGCGGCACCCTTTAAATATTTCACTTTCAAACAATTCCTCCTCTCAGCAAACACACATGCCGGAGGACCGATACAATGCATCATCATGAGTTGACATTAGATGACTGGCGATCAATAGGAGCGCTGACAAAGCAGTGCTTGGAAATCTACAATCCTGGATGAAGTCTGTGAGAATAAAGAGAGGATGTATTTGTCGCAGTGTTAATTTTAGATCCACCTTTAAAATGAATCATATAGTTCAAGTGCTGTTCAATCTCTTGACACCACACACTCATCTGCCCATGCACACACACTCAGGCATGAGAATGCCGCAAAACCACGGCGCCCCCTAACGGCGAATCTCGCAACAAGCAGCCGTTTGAATCTGCAGCTTTTAACTGTTTAGAAGACATTCATTCACGTTTTCCATGTAACTGAATACATCTCTTCCATTTGCCCTTTCTGAGAATTTTTAATGGCACCACTACTGCTTTATCACTCAAAATGAGACATCTGCCCTTCATCATATTGATCTCATGTGTACTTATTGGCAGGGAGCTGCAGGCGTTATTTGCCAAAATCTTTTTGATACAGTGTCACCTTGAACATGAGCTGAAAGATTTCAATTCAAGAAATCTCGGCACAATGCCATCTTTTTTGCTCAAGGCGGTGTAAGGGAGTAAGATGTCATCCTCAGGCAACCACTGAAGGATTCTGCTCCTTCAGTAACATCTGAGGAATTTTCCTTTATAGATACGGACAATGAGATGAGGACTGAGCAAGTGGTAGCTTAATTCGATCCATTCATCCAATTTTTATGTATGTCATGACTTGCCACAGGCACGGCTAGCTGCTCTATGCCTCTACTTGTTATCAAAGATTCTAAACCCGCGACCTGTGACTGAGAAATTTCCCGCTACAATACCATGAAAATCTTGAGATTTCATTGTACCCTGCACAGATTGAAGACAACCTGCGCCAGATTTGGCAAACCAGCCCCAGAATATAAACTCTATATTTCACAGTAGGGACAGTGTTCTTTTCTGTGTGCTTCATTTTTGCAACTGTGAACAAAAAGTTCCAGTTTTATCTTGCCTGTCCAGAGCACATTCTCCCAGAAGTGTTGTGGCTTATCATTATTAATGTGAAAAATATTTTATATTTCCTTTAGTTTGTGGTCAATTTTCCTCCTGCGGCCACGTCAGTGGAGGTTGGCTACATTCCTGCGAATTTTTAATTTCTTAACTCATTCACTGCCATTGAAGGCTATTGACGTAAAAAATTCATTTGAACTATTTCTATTCATTTTTTTCCACTTTTGTTAACAAGAGTATGAAAACCTATATTTTTTTTATTGTACATTTAGAACAGATATAATAACATTTGCTAAAATTGGCTTGGTTGAAGATGGATTATAAGTATTAGCGTAAGTATTGTACTTCTCTAATAATTGTCAGCTGTGATCCCCAAACCTCGATTTCACTGTTTATATCATATATCATATATCTGAGTTTAAAGTTTAGACAAAATTAAGTAGAATAATCCACATACAAAATACTAAAAAAAAATGCCGTTTCTGGGTACATTTTATATTAAATACCAGCTCAGTGGCTTTGTGGTAGAGTGTGAGGTTGTGGGTTCAATCCCTGGTCGGATCATACCAAAGACTATAAAAATGGGACCCATTTGCCTCCTTGCTTGACACTCAGCCTTAAGGGTTGGAATTAAGGGTTTAGATCACTAAATGATTCCCGAACGAAATCCCTGCTGATCACCGCCCCCTCAGGGGATGGGTCAAATGCGGAGAATGAATTTTGTCCCACTTAGGTGGGCGTGACAATCAGTGGTACTTTAACTTTAAATTGACTTGTCTTGGGGCCAAATCTAAAATAATAAAAATAATAACTAAGAGAAAATAATGCTTGAAAATGGTTTAAAAATACCAAATAAGTCTGGAGTACCCTCTAAAATATTTTTTCTTTCTTGTTCCACCCCACTTCTGACCAAATTGAATCTCAAATAAAACTGTTAAAATTATTTTTCATTTTTTATTGCTGTCTGTTGAAATTCTGGGGACGTTTGTTTTAATAAAAATAATATTTCAAATAATTATTATTTTTCCTCACATTAGGCCGCCATGCTAACAATTTAGCTTGGATATGTATTAGCATAAAACTGACAGGGACAACTGAAAGAAAAGTGAGCTAATAGCCTGACCAAAACGAAAAGATATATAGTGGTTAACAGGATTTGGGATCTGTTTTGGGACGTGGGCGTGGCTATGCACTAAGGCAAAGTTAAACTGAGAAACGACGCTAATGAGGCAACAAAAGGTTCTTTAATTAGTCATGATTAAAGTGAGTGTGAATAATGTGAGGAGCCTTGACTTCCCCATTCTAAATTTGAGTGCGTGTTGTATTAGCGCTGGCCCCTCTTGGACTCGCCAAAGAGAAGATTAGGAAAAGTAATTAATCACAGCATGCCATAAAACCCGAAGGAGATTTCCCTATCAGGTGCTTGCTTTCTTGCTGTCAAAGTAATTTGTCACAACGCTGCTTGAGAGCCAAATATTTCAGAGGATCTTGTTGGATCGACCATCAGACACTCATATTTTATTGATGATACTTCAGCTATGGGATGTTTGGAATAGAGGTAACGCCACACCAAGTTATTGTGGTCACACAGTTGGAAACTGGCACACAAGGTCTGCCCATCTTTAGAGTGTGAGAACTTTGATGACAAGAGCAAACAATATGGAGGATTAGAAATGATGTTATACAATTTAATGAATAGTGAATTGAGTTATGAATGTGAAGATGATAGTTAACAGAAATGAAAGTAAGAGACAGGTCAGCTGTAGTGGCACTAATACTGTCACCTTCACACCCTGGTCTGTCAGCACAGTTCATTTAATCTGATGGACTGACAAACATCCAGACTGCCACTACACGTACGCACACGCACGTGTACACATGACATATGCTTGATAATGTCACCCAGTGCGCCCTGGAGGTCTAAATATCCCCTCAATGTCACTGCCTTTACAAACATGAAGCTCCCTTTTCCAATAATATCATGTGAGTGTGATCGAGCCATGTCAGCGACTTGATTGAATTGGTGTCCACTTTAATTCGGCATGTGTGATTAAAGTTAAGCTGCAGGCATTCGTTTGAGCATCTATTAACATTTCGGTTAAAAGCGGATGTACTCTCCTTACGCGGCTCTTTAATTAATTCGCATCCCTTTTTTGGTCAATACGACGACGGTGACGCAAAGTAGGCCTGAATGCTGAGTGGTACTTTAGCTAAAATTATCATCAGATGACATGTCAAATTGGTAAAATTACCGAATGAACAATACTGAGCTCTCCAGAATTATTATTTTTTTAATTAAAAAAATAAAATAAAAAATAAAAAATAAATGATCATCATAAAAAAATAAAAGATAAAAAAACTATAATGGAATCTCAAAAGTAAGACCATCAGTTTGACAGCTCTAATGCCAAGTGTATGAGGCGGTATTCAAACCTGGAACCTCTCAACTGTGAGTCTGACCTGTTCACCACTGTACCACTGTGCTGCTGTGTCATTTTTTTTAGTAACTACTAACTGAAGTAACGTTTTGAAGTTAACCATTGCACGAAAGATGCTCTAAACTTGAGCGATGAATGAGAAGGGATCATAAAAGTAACAACACCAAGTGGATCTTCAGATCTTCTCATGTTCTTTATGTTCTCCCTTGTTCAAATTCAGGCCTCAAGCTTTATTAGCTTTTTGAGGAATTCAGGAATTGAGGTTTCATTGAAAATAAGAAATATGAAATATAAAGTGGGACATTTTAAGCCATAACTTGATGATTAGTTGTTATTATTAGTTGCTTAATTCTCCCCAAGGCGATGTGAATATCTTCTGTAATGAACACAACTTTGTGTGACACCCAGATGTGCCATAACGACATGAAAAGAACAAGTCTACAGAACATCTACTGCGGTTCCGTAAAGTTTCTGTGAATGAAATAACAAACAAGCCTTTGGGGCATCCAGCTGCTTTTTCTGTATGCTGTACATGCATCGCTACCGAGGAAATGAACACAAGCTTTCCAACACACACAAACACAAGCACACACACTCACTCTTGAACGCACATATGCCGAGATCCCAGGGCGAAGTGCTAATAGCGCGTGGCCATATGATCTCTTAAAGCCAGGTCGACCCAAAAGGGATCCAGCTTGCCAGCACAGCCTGCCCCCTCTGTGATGGAGGGCTTTACGGTCTCATATTCTCATTTCTTCTGCACCAACACTACAATGGCCGATGTTAAGGTCATGTTATTTTTGCCCTCATTGATAGTTGGTCAAATATGTCTGAAGAAAATACCTAGCAACAATTGAAAGGACAAACGTGATGCTTGTGGAAAAGGATAAGCTTCACATAGATTGTTTGCTTCATTGGTAGGATTGGATTGAATAAGAAAATGGTTTCAGTGGGCTTTATTTTAGATGTTCTGAAATCCTATTCGTTATTTGATCATTAATCTCTCATGCCTCTATGTTTCTTCTTCTTGCTTAGCTAGCTTAGCAAGATGAAGAAACATCGAGGTAGCTAGCTTAGTTTGTTTATAGTCATTAATGCCATGTGTCACCTGTATGAGTGTAAGTGGTCTTTAAGTTGTGATTTAAAAAATAAATAAATAAAATAAAAATATACTGTAATAAATGCAACATTAATCCTTGGTCGAGTATTCATGTTTTTACAGTGTGTAATCCCAGGCGACCATATACTTTAAATACATTTAATTTAACATAATAATAATAATAATAATAATAATAAATATGCACACAACATTTTAAATGATAACAGTTCAAAATACACAGTCAGGCGAAAAACTTTATAACCACCACCATGATAGCTGCATTAAATATTCTACCTTTACTAAGGTAATATTCCGTTTTAAATTACACTGCTGCTATTATTAATGTAACAGTGCGCATTATTGTGGTTGTGTTTTGCACTGTATAATTGTTTCATCATATTGAGAGCTGAGACTAAATTTGGTTAAAGGTATCATATTTGTATTATGTTGTCCAAGTGGTCATGTTGACATTGTATATTACAATCTATTTCATTATTATTAAGTATTTTATATATTAAAAAAAAAAAAAAAAAGCATATTAATGCAATTGACTGATTAGATTTGTTGCCATTTACTTGGAGGTAAATTTCAAGGTATGCTTAAAGGGCATAACCTGCACTTTCGCAATCAGTTTTAAAAACAAAAGTACTTACTTAGCTCATTTGCATGGAGTCATTATGACACTACACTACAGTATGCATTTTGTATAATTTGGTGGGCCGGAGTGAAATCAATTTAGGGCAGTAGAAAATGTAAGAAAAAAATATAGTAAAATAAGAAAATGAATACTTCAAATAAGCAAAATTATCTGCCAACAGAACAAGACAATGTTACTTAAATGTACCTATAAAAATACACAGTGGTCTTGAAAATAGTATTTTTAGACTAAAAACAAGTAATATTGAGTTTTTTTTTTATTATTTATTTATAAGTTATAATATATGGAACGATTTTCTTAAAATACAAAACTATTCATTTGGCCAATTTAGCCTGAGCGTCAAGCAGAGATGATCTATTTTTATTGTCGTCAGTATGCTATTTATTTTATTACTAGATTATGCAAAATCTTAAAATGAACAAATTCAATTTATGAAGCCCCAGTTTAGGGCTTTTGATGTTGGTTGATAGTCATCTTAAAATATGGGAAATGTTTGTTTTAAGCCTTGCTGTACTTAAAACTGGTTGTTAACACTCAATGCCAAGACTGCTTAATTAAATAAGTTAATTAAGTAATAAGTTCTTAGAATAATCGTGTCCGGCAATTTCATTCGAAGTAAAAAAAAAAAAAAAAATACTTGTGAAAGCAAAATAATCTAATTTAGGTTAAATTTAAGAAATTATATCTTACTTAAGATTTCAGTTTTTGCAGTGTAAATAAATCTCAAACATCAATAACCAGTCCCATGTCAAAAACAACCTCCAACTTCCTTCCAAAGAATGAAGCACACATTTTCCGCAAAAAAAGAACTTGTGCAACATCGACAGGCTTTCGGCTGGACCAATCTGGGTTTTACATGAGAATCAATCAATAGTCCTGTAGTGCTGTGGGCATTGCATAATTAAGCAGGCCATTTAAAAATAGATGTTAGGGACTATACAATTGGTTTAGTCGATGACTTTTATTATACATCTATCAATTAATTTTCTACAGCCTTCACACTCACTTTCACACCAATGGAAGACATAGTCAAAACATGCAAGAAGGCCAGAGCCTAAATTCGAACCCCAAACTTGTGTTGGATGCGCCAACAACCATCTGTTGCAACTGGGATGTATTTCAAATGGCAATTATACGTTACCTGTAAATCATCCCCGTCTGGCTCTTGATGGAGTCATGCAGCGATAGCGTGTGGAAGTTAAGAAACTCCTCCAGCTGTTTGAGCTCCCTCGCCTGGTGCGTTCTGCTGGCGCCCCACAGCATGAGCGGCACGCATGCTCGGGGTCCCGATCCGGCACACGTCTGACCCAGCAGCCTCCCCTGACCCAGGCCCTGGGCCTGGACCGCGCTCTGCCTCCTGGACGCTTTCTGCTTGGGGTTGGGGATATCCTGGCATGTGGCTTTGTACAGATACATCTTCTCACTTGATCGGGTCCTTCAGCCAAGTTTGCTGTGCGACAACGCACGCTCGGGATAATCCAGGTAGGCCCGCCGCCCACACGGCGGTGGGCATGTGAGGAAAGCTCTAAGCAAAGTGAGTGGTTTGTCTCAGGATGAATTCCCACCATAGATATATCCTCGTTTTGGAGGAGGGAAAATCAAAAGAAGAAATGCTGAAAAATCCAGTTTATGTGAAAAAAGTCCATAATGAAGTCACATGTGCTCCTGAAAGAGAATCGTCACATATGTTCTGTGTGCACATGCAGATGAAGAGAGCAACACATACATGCACTCTCTATCTCTCTGCTCTCTTTCACGCCCAACACACACACACATGCACACACACACACTGTCACTTTGCCCCCTGCACAGCCAGTCTGCATTAGAAGCACACTTTGGTTTTGCTCCCTATTAAACGGTCTGGGAATCTGGGACAGTTTTTCCACCCTCCCTACCTCCCTCCCTCCCTCTCTTTTTCATTCTCGCCCTCTCTCTGTTTTGTTTGCTTCTTTCTATCGCTCTCCATCCTTTTACCCCCTCTCTCCCCCACTTGCTCTTATCCTCTCTCCCACCCTCACTTCCTCCATCATCCCCCTTTTGTGTCACAGCATTGCCTCTCATTCACTTACTCCCGATCTCCTCCCTCGACTCCCCTCCAGCATTTCTTACTCACATTTTCTGGAATTCTTGAAAGTGTTATTATTTACACTTATTTACACCCTCAATCCACATTAGTCCTTTTATCTATGCCTGTTTTCTTCCTTTTTCACATGTTTCCTCTTTTTCCGCCTCTTTCTACACACAATGATAACACACTTACACACAAGCAGCCAAAAGCATGTTCCGCACATTTGCACACTGTCTGGGGGCAATGTTTTTGTAATGAAGTGAACCACAAAATATCATGGGGGAAGCCTCCACTCTGCTCTGTTTGTTCTCTCTCTCACACACACATACACACACACAAACAAACACACTTACACAACATTAGTCTCACAACTCTGACCTATTGGGAATAATAGACAGTGACATCATGTCTGGTTCTCTCAGAGTATTATGGGACTTGTGACAAGTGTCAATTCGTGCACTTGTGATTTGATTTCAGACACGCAATGTCACACTTTCCAAACACAACACGCCAAAGGTGGAATTCTAAATTGGAGCGAATCTATAAAATGTATTTAACTTTTGAATTATCAGTATGCTTTTAATGCAAGAAGTAGGCATAAACTGTTTTAACTTACCTGTTGTTTCTAACTTTGGGCCCAAAAGTTGCTTCTCACCAGTTCTTGATTTAAAAAAAAAAAGAAAGAAAGAAAGAAAGATGGACAATGTTGATGTAATGTTACTTTGCTTGTAAAACGTAATGTCCCCTCAAAATTTGTCAACAACACTGCCATTAATGCTTAAAATGCTGGCAACAAAAGTGAGTACACCCCTAAGTGAAAAATTATTGGGTGCAGTGCAAGGTTATTTTAGTTAACAAGAACCAACGAAAAAAACTATTTATACGAAATAAAATAAAAACAAAAATGCTTTTTAAAAAAAAACGAAAACTAACTGAAACTACATTTTATGTTTACAAAAATAACTAAAACTAACTAGAATTATAGCAAAAATGTCCTTTGTTTTAGTCTTTAGTAATAAAATTAATACATAAGCCTTTGTGGATTATTTTAAATGTGATCTTCGATTTTTATTTCGATGACATTTAAAAGCGTATCACACAGAAGTGATGTCATCTAGCAGCAGCTAATAGAAAAGCACCTTCAGATGACGTTGCTCCAAGGCGACAAATTTGCCAGGTTGACTTTTGGGTCTAACGCCTCAGCTCTCCTGCTTTTTCATTTAACTTAATGCAACGCTAGGTAAGAAATGTGTTACTTTTTTTCATTTTACCATAGCGTTTATTAAATATTGTGCACAATACACTTTTTTTTCAAACATGAAAACTAATACTGAAACTAACTAAAACCTAACTAAATCTGGCACTTCATTTCCAATATGCCATTTTTGGGAATATTTCTGGTCAACACAAAATTTAAAAGATCAAATAGTGGAAAATTCAAAAATTTGTTATACACAACTTTTTTTTTCCCTTGTTATAGACAACCTTTTTTTAATTTTTATTAACATTTTTTAACATTATTCACATTGTAAAAATGAATTGAAAATGAACCAAGAAAAAGTTTCATTTTTCACTTGGGGGTGTACTCACTTTTGTTGCCAAGGGTTGTGACGTCAATTGCTAAATGATGAGTAATTTTGAACTAACTAAAACCTAACTAAAACTAAGCATAAAAAAAACCGAAAACTGATCAAAACTAACAGAACCATCCTGAAAACAAATTAAAACTAACTAAATTTAAAAAACGAAACGAAATAAAAACTAACTAAAATGATAATTCCAAAACTATACTAACCCTGGCGTAGTGTCAAAATGGTCTTTACAAGAGTTTCACAGGCCGCCACTGGAATCCTCTTCCACTCCTCCACAACATCACGGAGCTGGTGGATGTTTGTTAGGCGATCAGGCAGCCCGATCACATCTGGTACCGACAACGGTCGGGAAAAAAGATGGACTCTCCAAAAGAGGCACTTATTGTGTTATTGTTTTCTACTACAAAAACATAAAATAATATGTTTAGTTAGCTTTTTACAAACGGGAGACAATGCTCCACTCATTGCTTAGTCAGATTCATCATATCTGGCACTTCATTTCCAATATGCAATTTTTGGGAATATTTCTGGTCGACACAAAATTCAAAAGATCAAATAGTGGAAAATAAAATAAATAAATTAAAAAAAAATGGTATAGACGACCACATAGGTTTTAATTAAAATTGTAAAAATGATTTAAAAATGAACCAAGAAAAAGTTTTTCATTTTTCACTTGGGGGTGTACTCACTTTTGTTGCCAAGGGTTGTGACGTCAATTGCTGAATGATGAGTAATTTTGAAAGGGAAAATATAATTACACTGTTATACAAACTGTACAAACTGAAGATTTGTATCAGAGTAACTGCATGGCAGCCCTTGAAAAGGTAAAAATAAAATATTTATAAATTGTGAGCATTGTACCCACTTTTGTAATATGAAGGTATACTGTATATGCAACATACTTCCAAATGTTATGTTTTTCCTCACACACAAGCAACACAATCTCAGCCTCTGAGTGGTATAAAGAGAACAGCAAAGGGGCAGCTGTGTCCATTGTCCAGTAGGAAGAGTGGAAAAACTGATCCTGTCTGGCAGAAGCAATGTCAGCTGAGCTTATGCAACGTGACTGTGTTTACAGTTGAAATAATAGACGCTAGTGTTACACCTGTGGTGATTTTGTGTTGGGTGCAAGTGGGACGGAGACCCAGCAGAGCCAGAAAATGGGCCTGCAGGGATAAATAACCTGTCGCTATTCTCACATTCGTGATACCTATTCATCTGATATGTATTTCATAATTAATAAAAGACAGTTAATTCAATGTAAAGTTGATGTGTATGAATAAAAGCCTTCCAGTAGTGCCGCATTTAACTTTTACTGGATTTTTACTGATTTTGCAAGTCCCACAGAATATTGTGTTCTATTGCTATAAAAACATGAAACTTACCAAAAGAAAGATTAAAGTGTCTTCTTTCATCAGAAAAAAAGGTATATTTCTATCTGAATATAGCTACGTTTCGTCATTATTCACAAATTGATTTAGAATTCTGAGTAATTGAGGGTTTTTTCAACATGGTCCCGTTTAATTTCCTATGCTTTGCTGCCACCTGCTGGCCGTTGGTGTAATAACTACCATTTCTTCAACCGTTGAGAGGCTGCATCACAGCCTTCTGTATGCTCTAGCATAAAAATAAAAATAAAACATAAAGAAAAACAACATAAATATGTCTATGGGACATTTAAAATAGAACGTATTTATACGTTTTGGGGGGAAATTAGTTAAATGGATTGCAAGAAACTAGTTTGATTGGCCATGATTGAAGTCAGCTGAGGCCACTCTCACAACAGCGCAGCCCTCCCTCTCACAGGTCAACCGGCTTGTGCTCGTATATGTGAAATCAACGACATCATTTCAAACCCCTTTCCTATGATAATTCAAGCAAAAGAATGTCAAAATACAAACTCACAAATATTTTAGCAATCTATTTTCCAATAATATGCCTCAATGTGCAATTGAATTGAACTGAATCATAACTGTATCCTCAGCCTCTCACCTGTTTTTTTTTTTCTTCTATTTTTACATCAGCTTGGTGTTCCATGAGACTAATTAAGCTTTTATTCCGTGGCCCACCACCTCCACACACACTCACTCCCACTACAATGTGCAAGTCTGTATACAGTATCATTATCACATACATGTTTTTGATCATGAGCAACTGAGCTGATTAGAAACAGGAGAGGAAAAATACTACTTCTTTTTTTTTTTTATTATCTTACTGTTATATTTAGCTGTGGCTAAAGCTACTGTATGTTCTCCGCTATGGACTCTATTTCTCATTTCTGTACGCACCGTGAAATCATCTTAGTATTAAGTGAAGTTAAATGAGAACACTCTTTTTGTTCCATCCGGCTCTATGGCAGCAATAATTAAGCCAGTGATCAGTTTCCAGCCCTGAGGGACTGTCCTGCTCCTGTTTAAGACCAATGTGGTGGCCTACATTTCCAACTAGAGCCCAACGTTATTATCACTCAAGATCTAAACACGCTTAATGCTGAAGAGCACAGCAGGGATCATATTTTTAACACTACAACTAAAAATTATCCAATCAATACATTTATCATTGTGTAGTTAACGTTTCATTCAGCCTAAGAGTTTCTATTACTTTTTTCTATTTGCTGCTAATTTTATTCATAAAAGTGTTTTCAATATAGAAGAAACTAGTTTAATTAGTAATTTGGCAACTTGTGCTATAACTGTAAACAATCTTAACTCACATTAAATGCATATGCACAAAATGCAATCTGAAAGAATTTCACCAAGAATTTAAACATTTGACTAAAGCGTACTCATTTTGTTGCAATATCCGGTGTATAATCGAATTGGCATTAATTGCTCTTGATTGAAAAAAAAACACAAAAAGCTATTTTTAGCTCACTTAAAGATCCCTGGGAAATCTGTGGTTATATTCTGCCCCAGTTTTTAAATAGAATCGCTTAAGGGCTAAAAGCATTGTGTGTGTGTGTGCGCGTGTGTGTGCGCGTGTGTGTGTGTGTGTGTGCGTGCGTGCGTGTGCGTGTGTGTGTGTGTGTGTGTGTGTGTACTTGTACATACTACGTTGTGAGGACCGAAATCCGTCTTTAACCAACAGATTGAGGACATTTTTGTGAAGGAGGACATTTTGGCCGGTCCTCACAACTCAAGGCCTCTTTTTGAGGGTCAAGACTTGGTTTTAGAGTTTAGGTTTGAATTGGGTTATGGTTAAGGTTATGGTAAGGAATGGGGGTAGGCAATCATTTTTGATTGTTGGGGTTAGGGGAAGGGGCTAAGAAATGCATTACGTCTCTGGATGTCCTCACAATTATATAAGTACAAGCGTGTGTGTGTGTGTGTGTTTGTGTGTGTGTGTGCACGCACACACAAAATCTTTTTTGGGGGGTGTTATTATTGTTCTTGTCAATTACAACAATAACATTGAAATTATTCACATTAATCATTTTTGAGTAAGATTTAATGGACTTCATCTAGCTCAGGCACATTTTCTCAAATTCACACTTTTTAGTTGATGATAAAGATTCATTTTCAAAACCAGTACACAGTACACGTTTGTGGTGGTTTTGCCTTTGGCCCTCAAATGACTAAAAACACACCTGCTAGAATAGGCAGAAAAGAATAAAGCAGTTGAAAATTGATGTGTTGGTGATCTTGCATCTCTACTCTGTAATGAATACCGATGTTTCAAAGAAAGAGACGGAGGGCCAAAATATCACTCTTGGTGTAATGTTTCACTTTGATGACTTATGTGTAGGCAACGTAGGTTGAGTTTCCACTCAGTGACAGCATGAATGTGAGTGTGAACGGTTGCTGTGTCTGGCTTGATTAATTTCCGGCCAATATCAGCGGGGATAGGGATAGGTTTTAAATATACTGTATGTTCAAATAGCCTCATAATTCAATCACTCAAACTCTGTATAGGATAAGCAATATAGAACATATATAGATGGATAGAAACAGAGCACCATCTGTTGGGGCACTTCCCCTTACTCTAGTTTTTCCTTCAAGCAATACATAAAGCATGTCATCACCCATTGGCTCTTTCTTTCTAAATGAGTTAGTGAACAGAGCCAAAAACAGCAACAACAACAAAAAAATGTCAAAGAGGGAAAGCTAATGAATGTGGGGCTTTAAGCTTGGATGATTGCGATGGGACACCGAGCGATTAATCGTTTCGCAACCCCCCAAAAAGTGTGGGAAGAATGGAAGTGCTCCGCATTATCTACGAGTGAGAAACAAAGAGAGGAGATCATGATTATATTGTAAATTTCACGAGTGGAGGTTGTGTTCGACCAATCCCACGCTCCCACCACCTCTATATGTTTTGTCGCCATGGTGTCAGGCGACGTCAACACGGTCAAATGCAGCAGGACAGATGCTGCCTATTAGCATTAGAGCGAGATCAGGTAACACAACTCTTAAGTCGGGTCAGACTTTGGCGACACACAACACTCACAAATGAAATGATTTGCCAGGGGAGGAAAGACTTTTCACCACTGACAGCCTTGCGCAAAAATACTTTCATAATTTATCAGCTAAAGGGAGGAACACACATGCTGTCACTTGGGCCAAAATTAAGCATTTTACAGATAAGTCTGTAAAGGATTGAACAAAAATCTGTTGAGTTATATTTTTATGCTGATTAAAGCCAAATTTGGCATGCTGATTCCAAAACTGTAGCCATCTTTTTTCTAGCACGTCAAGTTTTTTTTTCTCATCAACTTACGCGTCAGATAAGCAAAATTCCACTGATTAGCTGTAGTAAGACTGTAGCAAGACCTGTTTGTGCAGTTACAATTGTAGGTCAGTATTATCAATGACCTTAACCTTGTAACCATGGGCATAACGTTTTAAGTTATATTTCGTTTTATAATGGATTTTTTTTTTTTCTGGGAGGGGGTATATTCAAAGCTTTTAACTATTCTTAGTGTTTTATTAACATATATACACATTTATGTCATACTTTATAAGAAAACGACGATCCTATAGCTCAAAAACTTGATGTGACACTTTGGATTTGTGACCCAAAAATTCATTGGATGCATCCTGTGGTGTTTGTTTTGATTTTCTGTCCGTTTTGTTTAGTTTGCTCAAAAAACAGTACTAGTCAACAATTGTAGCTGTTAAATGTGTTCTACATTTGCAATGAACTCAAATCCTTCTGCGTGTGGTCAGCACCAAGTTTGGCTGAGCTACAGACTGATTATGAAGTGAAACGGAACACGATAGCCAATTTGAAAAAGAACTGAAGCTTGTGCTGTTGCCAGACACAAATAGAGTAACATCTCAATAAAAAATGGCCATGAGAAGAGTTTGCAACCACAAAATACAGTTACTAGATGAAGCTTGTTCACCTAGCTTCTTCTTCTTACACTTCTACTAGTACTCTTTCTTCTTTGTTTTTTCTGTATGCCCAGCGGGAGCATTTTGTTTTTCACAGGTGAAGTAAGTAAATTTTTGTGAGACAATCAAGCCTATACAAATGTATCTTTAACTGCTTTTTTACGAGTGTCCACAGAAGAGTCAGCTTTTAGCTCAAATTGAAGCGCGTTCCACATTTGGGAGTATCAACCTTAGCTTTTCACAGTACGTAAAAGGCTGGTAGCAGACTACAGTTTCTACAGGAAAAGGAAATAACACAAAATCCACCAAGAATGGAGGAGCCTGACCAGTGAGCCTTTGAAGAAGAAGTGAAATTTTGTTCTGGACCCAAAAATGAATAGAGGACCAGCGTGAGGACGACAATGGGAGAAATATGAGACCTACAAAATAAAACTGAACTCTAAAAACAGTTAAAAAATAAAGTAAAAAATAACCCAAATATGGGTCAAAAATGGACCGATCCTCTACTAGGGTCAATTTGACCCAACTTTTTGGGTTGTTTTGTACAAAATGACCCAATTTTTTGACCCGAGTAAAGGATCTGACCAATATTTATGAGTTGTTTTACACTAAAAGATCAGTTTCTTGACACAAAGTTGGGTCAAATTGACCCATAAAGTGGATCTTTCCATTTTTTATCCGTAATTGGGTTACTTTTGACCCAACTGTTTCTAAAGTGTAATGAGGGAATCGTGAGCTAGTTAGAGACAATCTTATGAAGTTTTCTTGAGAGAGGTGAAGAGAGTTTTGCAATAGTCAAGATGGGAGAAGACAAAAGCTTTTTTTTTGCTGACATGAACCTGCACACACATACACACACACAAATTGAATGTATAACATGTTTCACCCAAAAATATTTTTTTTTCAGTAGGGACTCACCTGTAGGGCATTCCCGTCTTATGGGTGACCGTTTCCTCTTTGCCCAGTCCAAACATTTTCAGGTACCAATTACTCTCCATGTCTCTGAGCACCGCCGCTCTGTTTTGATGAAGCGCCCCCTGTCTTCCGGAGCAGGCGTTGCACCTGACCTCGGTGGAGTTACCTTGGCCGTGACCTTTCGTCCCACCGGCGGAGCTCACAGAGTGTTCCCGATGTACTGGGGGAGGCTGGTGTGCCCCGACCCCCCCTCCGCTGCTCCGGGCGGCTAACATGACTCCAGGTGGTGCCTAATTGGACCACTCAAAGACAGATTTTGATTGGATTTGCCACTTCACCAACCTTGCCTACTCTTTCACCATCCTCCGACGTCCCCAGACTGAAAAGTTCCTGGGATTTGTTTCGCACGTTCGCCTTCTTATTCTCCGCTTTGTATGTTACTGCCGAGTGCACCACGGCCTCTTATAGCCTCATCCACCCTGAAACAGGATCTGGGTTTCCTTGTCTCGTCACTACTCTGCGCTGGCCTAAAAGGAGGGAGACAAACATGCCAGGGTGTCGACAATACACACATCCATAAACACACTCTTGCACTAGGATAAGTGTAAACGCAGACAGTCAAGTGTTTTAACAGCCACAAGTTTTACAGTAATTGAAGTTCGTGAAAGGACACACAATATGAGCAAAGTGGAGCGACAAATGATGACTGCACTTGTGTATGGATGTTGACACTTACTACGTGTGCACTGGCAAGTTTGATTGTTTTTCCAATGGCAACTCTATATTTACACACCTTCCAGTGGTCTTTGAGGTCTCGGGCTTTAAACACCATTCCTCCTGTCATAAGACTCTGGGCTGGTGTGAGGAACTCCAATTTTTTTCCTTTATCAAGGTCTAGTAACTTGGAACGCTTGTCCAATGATTTCTATGTGGAAAAATACTATGAAATAGCACTAACCTGTATTTAACTTGTAAGAAGAGGAGTCAACCTGTGAGCGATGTTCCACCCCAGCCTTGCAATGATCTTCTTAGGCTGATCTTCTTAGGCTAGGCCCTTACCAGCATCTTGGAAGAAGAAAATGCTACATCCTAGCTAGCATTTTGGAAGAAAAAATGCTAGGTCTTAGCTAGCATTTTGGAAGAAGAAAATGCTAGGCCCTTACTAGCATCTTGGAAAAAGAAAATGCTACATCCTAGCTAGCATTTTGGTAGAAGAAAATACTAGGTGCTTGCTAGCATTTTAAAAGAAGAAAATGCTACATCCTAGCTAGCATTTTGAAGAAGAAAGGCTAGGTCTTAGCTAGCATTTTGGAAGAAGAAAATGCAAGGACCTTGCTAGCCTCTTGGAAGAAGAAAATGCAAAAACATGCACGTAGGTTCATTGAAGACTTGAAACCGTGAAGGTGTGAATGTGGGTGAATGTTTGTTTGTCCACTCGACATGTGTCCACTAGCATGACTTGGGCGTTGTCTCGCCGATGTACTAAAAATGGTGGTTAGATTTAAGAGGAGTTCCTATACAGAATGGGCAATGTCCAGTTGAAGGGAACCAACATGTTACTGAAAGCAGTGTCATCTTTTGGAAAACCTGGAAATGCCTAATCCTTCCTAACTTCATGAACGACATCAGCGAATCCCTTATCCAAATTGGTTTGATTTGATATTCCTGTCATAGTTGTTCAAGATAAAGAAGAACAAAATGATACCAGAAATGTAAGTCCGAAAAGACAAAGTTCACCCCAAAGAATTTGAATCAAAACAAGCTAAAACTTTCAAAAGCGTCGCTATAGCTCACACTATGAGCAGCAGTTAGACTAGCGGGTTACATACAAAATATTGTTACAAAGAAAATTTTGCATTCCCTTCCTCTTAGTTAAAACAATTCGACACACACATGTGTTGGTGCCAAAATTCAGCAGCTGCGCATGCAGCTCCATTGTTGCAAGAAGTTGTAGCCTAGAGTGTTACTCCTCTTTTACACACATCCTCTTACAAGGAGCTGTTCTTTTAAAAGCCAATTGCCATTATATAATAGTGAAGAAAACCTTCAAGGATACATTTGCTATTTTCGTATGCCAACTTGAAGCCTGATTTAGTGGGGACGAGTTTTTTATTTATTCATTTTTTTAAACATGTTTCCTCTACTACAGTGTACTCCCGAATACTCGCAAGCTCCACACCCACTAATTAACTTATCCGCGTATTTTTGAAAAAAAAATATATTTTTTCTAATAATTATACTATACTTTTTTTTTTTAACAATTTTTGATTTTGGGGGGAGCAAATCTCTGTTTTCCTAAAAAAAAAATACATTTTAGTTTGATAAGCATTTTTTGTAGATTTATTGGTTTCATAAAAAAATATGTACGAGCACCCATTGTGCCACTTATTATATGTTATTTCCCAACCACACACACACTTGCACACACTAACTAATCCACGGCTCAAAAGATTCTTTACACTGCTGAGCCATGGAGAAGACAGTATAAATGAAGCGTTACAACACGCCACTGCACTGCGTTCTATGTGACCACGCTCACAATGATCCCTTGATTGTGTTTAGTGTGCTTGAGCACTGCGAACAGGTGAGGATAATTTCTTGTAAACCTCATCTCTATCTGTAACTTGAATAAACGAGCGGAGGAACAAATTTAGATGAATCCAAGCAAGGTGTGAAAGTTCACCGCACAACATCACAATGAAACATGCAAATCAGTTGTTTTGACCTTCACAGTCAATAGTGTTGAACCCTACTGGACATGCATGCAATATTTTGAGAGACATTGTCCACTCTTTGGTAATATGAATATGTATAGTTGCGCTCAAGTTTACATTATTACATACCCTAGGGGTATGTTAACATATGAGCACAACTGTATCACCAGTCAGCACTATTGGCAAGCATACTGTGCGAACTCCACACAGAAAGGTCTCAGTCGAGATTCGAGCTGAGAACCATTGACTCTGATGGCAGGTGTTCTGGCCACGTGCCCCATGCTGTCCACTTTCAGAAATCAGAAATGCTAGGTCCTAGCTAGCATTATAGAAGAAGAAAATGCTAGGCCCTTACTAGCATCTTAGAAGAAGAAAATGCTACATCCTAGCTAGTATTTTGGTAGAAGAAAATACTAGGTGCTTGCTAGCATTTCGGAAGAAGAAAATGCTACATCCTAGTGTTGAAGAAAGAATCTTTTCTTGGCGTGTACATTTTCTTTCGGGTAGTGAGAATGTTGGTTATCCGAAAGCAGGCTGGAGATCGATGAACAGTCACTTCGAAGCTTTTATTTCTACAGAATATTCCGGGCACAAATGAGATCCAGACAATTGCTGCAGCCTCTCATTAGTGCGAAGTTACAGCGGACTCACAACATTCTTATACTATCTTGAAGGGCGGTACCACAAAACCCCCAAGCCCCCAGGAAACAGCCCACCCGGAGTTCACCAGACGTGAGATAAGACTTTTACAGACATCATTCAATACACATTGACTTCAACCACAGACAAATGGTCTATTGTTGTGGAAATAGGAGGCATCCCATACAAGCCGGCACGAGCAGAAATTGTGACATCACTCACAAAGACACATCCACAGATAAAAGTTCTACTGAGGAAATAAATAAATTAAAACAGTTATGACTAAATGTGGGCAGAAGACCCTCTTCACTAGCTAGCATTTTGGAAGAAGAAATGCTAGGTCTTAGCTAGCATTTTGGAAGAAGAAAATGCTAGGCTCTTGCTAGCATCTTGGAAGAAGAAAATGCTAGGTCCTAGCGAGTATTTTCTTCTTGAGAAAGCTAGAGCAGCTGATGTCTAATATTAAGGAGGACTCTGGCTTCATCCCACAATCAAAAACATCAATGTTAGATGTTGAAAACTATAGTTAAATGAAGACTAAATTGAATATGAATTGAATGGTTGACTATCTTTATTATACAATATGTGACCTCTGATTGACATGCTGACCAGTCCAGGGTATACTTTCCTTCCTCTCACCCGATGTTAGCTGCAATAAGTTGCAGCTCATATGCAAGCCTAATGATGTCAACCGGTATTCGAAAAAAAATATATTTTTGCCATGAAAATTTCAATTGTAGGGGGGGCGTTCCCACTGGCAGAAACGGGCCTCTGACAGTGAAGGGGGAAAAAACACACCTTTAAAATAAAAAAAAAAAACATCTGGCGGGAATGGGTTTTCATAGGGTAGGCGCTGCAATTGTATTATACAGTAATGTGGCACACCCATGGTGGTGTATATGCGCACCTTTTAACGTGATTTAGCAGCTGCCCCAGCTTGTCAGCGAGCAGTAAATTCTAAACACATTCCTTCAGCGCTCTGTCACCAGCCGAATTTAATATCGTGCTCACTAAACTTTGATTGGACACATTCACAGCTTCGCAGGTTCCTGGAAAGGTAGGTGCTCATGAAGACGTGAAAATGCACTAATGTAGTGTAGAAGTGACACATAGTGAAAAACAATGGGTAAGAATAACATGAACACGTGAGCATTATGTAATATTTTTAAGAGTATAATCCTCGTAGGCCATGTGTACATTTAAAAATGTATCATTGATAACCCTAGTGTAATAATTGGTTAAAAACTTAAATGCATTTTCAAATAATTATATGGACAAAAGTCTTAGACCTCATTTGCTTCCATTGGCCAAGTGCATTATTGGTGTTCATTTCATTTGATTAATTAATGACTGTGACATTACAGTATATTATGTAACATACAATCTAATCTCACCCTGTCTAGCTACATGCTACTAGCTGTCACCTAATCATCAATAGCGGTTGATGCGATTGTAGAGTTAACCTCAGTGGCGGAGGTAGCGAGTGACGCCGAGGTCCCAGTTGAGGTTCCATCACGTGTCTTGTCATGGGGTCTCATCATCTCCTCAGTGTTGTGCTCGGGTTTGAGCAGTAGAATATAGCACTTTGGCAAGAAGATGCATGTGAGCAGGCCAAAGCTGGACGCCAAGATGGCAAAAATCTGGACGGCCACCATGAATTTGCCTCGTGTGCTGAGGTAGGCTGGGACGAAGGAGATCCACACGATGAAGAAAACCAGCATGCCGAAGGTCACACACTTGGCTTCGCTGGAACACAGCATCGGACAAATGCATGCAACTGTTATGACCGTTATGCTGGTTTACCTGAGCGTTTCCTGCTCTCTCACCTGAAGTGGTCTTCCAGTTTTCGAGCCAGAAAAGCAAAGATGAAGGCCAGCAGAGCCAGTAGGATATCGTAGGCAAAGATACAACAGATGAAGACCACAGAACCTTCGTTGCACTCCAAAATGATCTTTATATTCTGAGCTGAAGTGTTCTTCATGGGATAGGGCGGCAGGATGATGAGCCACACGGTACAAGCTAAAGCCTGAATGGAAAGTTGGTCAAAATTGCAGAATTAAATATTTTGCAATCGAACCCAGGCTAGGCCAATGTTGGAAGCCAAGATGGCAAAAATCCTGATGAGTATGATCAAAATAATTCACATTCTGAGAAAAACTGGGATGAAGCTTTTGTTCTTGACCTGAATCAAGGTTGCCACGGCAGCTATCGCCCTCTGGTGGGCAAATGTGAGGCTATCAGGCTTGACACGAGCGGCGATGTCAGCCAGGTTTGTTGTGTTGGTTGCGATGACATCAGGGCCGCCGCTGTTGGCTGCTGCTTCAGCTGCAGCTTTGGCAGCTTTGGCAGCAGCCTTGGCTTTGGCACGGGCCGCTTTCATAGCCTGCGCTCTCAGCATCAGCAACGCTGCCTTGCCTGGGTAGAACGATAGAGGTATTAGAGTACAGATAATCTATCAAACAGAGAACAGTGCTGGTGTTGGCTCTAAGACTTCACACACGCACATTTTCTCCTGCCTTACCCATAAGGGAGGAAAGGCACAGTGCAAAGCCCAGAGCCAGAGCTACTTGGCTGGTCATGCAGCTCCAATGCTGAGGCTCTCCCAGAAAGACAATGGAGCAGAGGAAGGTCACCATCAGCGAGAAGAGCAGCGAGAAGCTCAGCAGAGCATCGTTGGCCTTCACCAAAGGAGTTCCCACATGTACAACAAACACCACCTACAAATCGGCAGCACTTTTACTGACGCTCCGCAGTCATGGGAGGCTTTCTTGCGTATTCTCACCGCTACAGCAATGGTGACGAGGGCTCCAAAGGCAGAGATGACGATGAGAGTGATCCCAAGCGGTTCTCCAAAGGCCAGGAACTCGATGATCTTTGGCACGCAGGCGTCGTGAGCGTCATTGGACCAGTGATCACCGCTGCACAGAACACACTCACGGGCGTCTATCAATGACAACAGCAAGGAGATACTGCAAAGGTTTTGAAAAAAATATGCATTTATCTAACAAAAAAACTATGGGCAAATGAAGCTTCATGAAGCACTTTACTCCTCTCGATGGCACTTTAGGTTTAATGATGCAGTGGGAATGTAACCATGTTCCATTGCACTAGCCTTTATCTTTAAACCAACTCCACCATCTAGAGGAGTAAAAAAAATATATCACAAGTGCTTCATGAAGCTTCATTTTCCCATCATTACAAAAAACACCACTGAGTTCAAATCACCACACATAGGACCATATTTTCATGCGCCGTTGTGGGAGTGAGTGGGTCCATTGTAACGTAAGATTGATTAATATTTCTGTTATACGATCCCCATGATGGGGGATATGAAAACTATAGGCCTACATACCCCTCTTCAAGTGATATTAACCCCTTCTAGACCCGCATTTTTTCGGATGGGCAAATTGTTTTTTTAGTTATTTTTTATTTTATTTTTTACCAATTTTGACTCTTTTCCTACATAAGAAAACATTAGGATTTTTTTTTTTTTTTTGGGGGGGGGGGTTATTTCATATTTTTATGTGTTATAGTGGACGCCAGGATAGTATGGCTGTTACGTGTTGTAAACTTATCAAATTTATATGTAACATTTTTAACATAAACATCATGCAAATCAACTTGTGATTGTGATTCGTTAGCTAGGAGTCAATCATGATCCAGAAGTGTTGACATCATCCAAATTATGCGTTTTTATTGGTTTAAACACGCAAATATGTCATGTCCACTGCAATCATCTATGGGTCTGAAGTGGTTAAAAAAAAGTTACTTTTACTTCCACTCTCATTTTTTTATTGAGTTGGAAAGATTATAGATTACATCAGTGGTGGAAAAAAATTTAAATTATTTATCTTGGTGTCATTTATTTTTATTTTTTTCACAAGAACCTGGCATTTGAACAGATGCGCGCAGATTTTGTTTTAATATATCCACTGTATTTTGTATTTTTAGAAGAAAGAAGTGGTATACGAACTCGACATGTTGCTAATCTCGCCATCCGCACACGGGATGCAGTCAAAGCAGCAGACCGGTTCTCCCTGGCGGATTCCTTTCCTGGTCCCAGGCTTGCAGTTCTCACTGCACACTGACCGAGGAGGCTGAAGAGCACAGATGCACTTCCGTGAAATTTCCTAGCCTGCCACTTTGAAATCATTTAAACGTGGCGAATTTGAACAATGTGCTACTGACCTCCAATACTTCATTGTTCCAGACAATGGAATCATTCCTGATGGTCATCCTCTCCTCTGGATCGGCGGAACCATTGTAATGCCCCACCGTTAGGTAAAATATTTCCCCGTTACTGTCAACTCCCCAGTTGATGATGTCGTAAAAGCCATCCACATCCCCATCGGTGAAGTAGACCTCCTCGTCCGTGTGCGGCACGTTGAAGCGCACGTTCTTCAGGTAGTACATCAGCTACAAGCAAGTGTCAGATCCCAATCAATGGGTATGCCATCAGGTATGCTGTGCAATAAAAGTTAATACCTGGTAACAAAATAAGGTCACTAATTTTCAAATAACATTGATCCTATAACAAAAAAAAAACTGTCAGGGCTTCAGGGACACGACTTGATCGATTTGACAACACACGTACCTGCCATGGTTCAAACTTGGCGATGTCAGCGCAGCCGATCCCAATAAACGGTCCCTTTCCCGGCTCGCAGTGCTCCAGATTGTGCAAAGCATGGGCAACGGCGTACACTGCTTTGTACACGCTGTGGCAAGACATTGCAGTCAATCATGATGACAACAAAGAAAAACAACGGCTGAAATCGACATTTTTCCAGATTCAACCATCAGGTGTTTAGTGCTAGTAGCGGAGTGTGAAGTGACCTGTAGGTGATTCGCAGCTGAGAGATGTCAGAGTAAGTGTTGTTGAGCTGAGCCAAGGACTCACTGCCGGTACACAAACCACTAGGAACAACCCCTGCTGCTTTGGACATTGTCCCATTGAACGCCTGCGCCCTCTCGTTGGCCTTTCTTAGAGCTTTACCATAGTCCAACGTGCAGTTGAACAGCTGTAAGACACACATAATAACAATAATAATAATAATCAGAATGCGTTCTTTTTTTTTCACAATGTGTACTTACTTAAGATTGTTGCTTTTACGTATTCATCAGGAATCTTGGATGGGGAATATGAATCTATTGTGTCATTTTTGTTAATACTGCCTGGGTTTACACTCCACGTTAGTGTCCTTTTTAAGTCCTCAAGATATCAATCAATTAAAAAAAAAAAATCAACCATGGTTGATTTTACCTCTCTCTATCTACACCTTTTTGTAAATTGCGTCATAATCCATGGAAGATGAAAAAGTAACTATTTTGTCAAAGTAAGGCGTAGAAAGTAGACATAATCTTGCAGGGTTGTTGACAAAAATCATATTTGGTGTCAAATTTTAAAAAGTCTCTTGATTTGATTTGATTTTTTTCTTGTTAAAGTAGCACTAAGGAACTTTTCAACCTTAATAAAATATTTTCATAACTCTTTTGATGAAACATCGCCTTAAAACCAGTTAAATGATACCTTTGCCTTGGCCTTACGGGGTCTGTATCATTTTTACTGGCACTAAGCAACTTTGAGGAGGATGGTAGGAACACTGCCACATAAAAAACTACAAATGTGCTGACTGCTTTTCCCATTCGTTACAAAGACTGAAGTCTGGAGAAAAAAAGTCAATTTGACTGTGTGTGAGATCAAAAAAACAACACAGTGCACTTGTCCTCATGGCAAATGTGGTCTTCCTTCAGACCAAACATTACCGCTTTTGTCCATATGGTCCCGCCATAATTAACTAAAAGTTCCTTAGTGTTGCTTTAAAGGGGAAATCAACCCCCCCAAAAAATTATAGACAAAAATATGTTTTATGCAGCCCCACTAGTCTAAATATGGTATTCTGGTTAATATGAGCTAAGCAGCAAAATCCAGCAGTTTTTATCAATATCAGAAGGCGGCCATTTTGCCACTTACTGTCTCGTGACGATGACATCACAGTTGCTCAGGTCTCAGGTAACAACCAATCTCAACTCAGCTTCAGAAAACAGCTGAGTGGTTATTGCCAGAGCCCTGAGAAACTGTGATGTCATTGACAGCAAGTGGCAAAATGGCCACCCCTTGTGATGGATACAAATGGCTGGATTTTGCTGTATAACTCATATTCCACAAATGTAATATTTAGACTGGTGAGGTCACATACGATACAACATATTATTGTCAAGAAATGTTTACGACTTTGTTTCACCACTTCAACTCATTCACTCCCAGCCATTTTCACTGAAGCAACCACCTTCGCTCCTGGCTGTTTTACTGGATTTTGACTGATTTTGTAAGTCCCACAGAATATTATGTTCTATTGCTACAAAAACATGGAAACTACGAAAAGAAACATTAGAGTCTCTTCTTTCACCAGGAAAAAAGTAGCAATTAGAATGTTCTTCATTATTCACATTCCTGTTGAAAACACTGGGGAAAAAAGAGCTTGTTGCAACATGGCTGATCTCTTATAATCTGCTGCCACCTGCTGGCCGTTTTTAGGTAATAACTACAATTGCTTTAAGACACCTCTTCATGTCAGAAGCTGTACCAAAGCCTTCTTTCTGTATGCTTTATCATGAAAAACAAAACAAAAAAAACGTATGAAATGACATTATTGGGAGTAAAGGACAAAGTATTACACATTTACACGTTTTTGGGTTTGAATAAATTTAAATAATACTGCCTGAACAGGGACTTGAACCCTGGACCCTCAGATTAAAAGAATGTGTATCTCTCTTGTCATCACTACAAACTATAATGATACAATTGATGGACCAATGAGATGTTGCGTTTGTTGAAAACTGCTACACTGTGTGTGCTCCAAATGTGGGAAGTAAAAGTAACCCAGAAAAGTTAATACTCCAAGTACAGATAGCTAAAAAAGTAAGTGCAGTGACAAAATTCATTGTTTCACACCTTTGTCTCAGATTGACCCTTAACCCAGTAACTCTACCACACTAACCGACTCCCAAAATTCCTCAGTGAGAGCGTCGGCATAAGGGTCCAGATCAAGTAAATGTCGCTGAAGACCAGGAATGTCGGCCCTCTTCACCCCAAAGCCGATGGTGCCGCCCAGCACAGAGCTCACCTGGGCACACGTAGTCAATCTCGTGTCAATACTGAGTGACAGGTGCTTTGGCAAATATACTGTAAACCCTTACTCCGGGTTGGTTGATGAGAGCTGAAGTGACCCAGGCCTCACTGGCGATCCAAGTGCGGTTGCTCACATTTTGCCGGATCAGCTCAAGCACCAGAGGACTGAGGTCTACGTCTGATGAAAAGACGATTACGATCTTGGCCGTGGACTCAAGAACAGTTTGGACTATCCGCTGGATGTCTTCAGGGGAATTCACCTGAGATTTCAAGAAACACAACGTGAGATGAATGGCATAAACCAAATGTGAACAAAACCACAGATGCGTACCTTAGGCAGAGTTTCGGAGAAGGAGATACAGACGCCGGCCTCTTCTACCTGCTCCTTGAAGTCTTTGATGCCGTACTTGCCGTAATCGTCGTCTGCGGCGATGGTTCCGACCCAGGTCCAGCCGAAGTGCAGCACCAGCTGGGCCATGGCGGCCGACTGGTGTTTGTCATTGGGAATGGTCCTCAGGAAAGTTGGGAACTGGAACTTGCTGTTCAGGGCTGAGCAGGTCGAGGAGTAGCTGACCTGAAGAATGGTTGAATTAACATGAAGTTGTGAAGTCCACCAACGTTTTAGGGAATCTACACCTTTGTAGTCACATGTAAGCATTTAGTTGGAACTGGATTTTTAGTCCGTCCGTCCGTCTTCAATTCCGCTTATCCGGGGTCGGGTCGCGGGGGCAGCAGCTTTAGCATGGAAGCCCAGACTTCCCTCTCCCCAGCCACTTCAGCCAGCTCATCCGACGGGACCCCAAGGCGTTCCCAGGACAGCCGAGAGACATAGTCTCTCCAGCGTGTCCTGGGTCGTCCCCGGGGCCTCCCGCCGGTAGGACATGCCTGTAACACCTCCCCAGGGAGGCGTCCAGGTGGCATCCGAACCAGATGTCCGAGCCACCTCAACTGGTTCCTCTCAACGTGGGGGATTAGCGGCCCGACGCTGAGTCCCTCCCGGATGACCGAGCTTCTCACCCTATCTCTAAGGATTTTTTGTTTGTTTTTCAAAATCCAAACAAATCAAATCATCTAATAATAGATTGTGTTCACATTTGGTATTCCATTGTCTTGTCATATCTTTACATACTACCTGTGGAAAATGGTAGAGTCCCAGGATCCTGGCAGTGGCGATGGACAGGTCAGAGCCCCCCGCGCCCACGAGAGCAGCCAGTGGAGCCCCCGTGCCACAGCGGTAATTCGGCACTGCCTCGTCTTGGCCGGTCAAATATGTGAGTGTGCCCTCCACGGCCTTGGAGATGGTGAAGCAGGAGTCATAGATGACGTAGCCCAGGTCGGTGTTGGGAAGCAGCTCATCCATGTTGTTGATTTCATTGATGGCAAACAGCATGGTCCGGGTCCAGCGGAAGGTACGGAAATTCATTCTAGTGTGTGATGGGAAGATGGAGTCCGTGTTATATTTCAGTCGAGTTGACTTCTAAAGCTACTACACTTACTACACTAGTTTTTGTACACCACCTTTTAAAACTATTTTATGGAGCCCCTAAAGTGACATAGGGATTTATTTATTTTTAACCCTGGAGAACCCACGGGGTCAAATTTGGCCCCTATAAATTCTGCTACTCAAATAACAAAGACCTTCTTTTTTTTTTTTACAAATTTAACTTCAAAAGTCCAGAGTGCCACTTCTGACCCCTGCATGGGGCCATCTAGTGGATGAATATTGCACTTACATGAGCCAGAGTGGTGGTGACAAGATGGCTGGCAACATGCTGTTTTGTTGCGCTGGAAATCAATCCAAACAAAACCATCTTCTCAGCAAACCATCAGATGGTAAAATTGTGTGGTTTTTTTTGTTAACCTATTTCATATCATGTTACAGAATGCCTAGGAGTATGTTTTATATATATATTTTGATAAATTAGCAACTCTGAGCTAGTTTAAAAAAAAGGTTAAAATTGAAAAAAACATATATTTGGGTGTTCAGTGAACTTATAGCAGTCATTTAATGTATAATTCATAATTTTCCAAAGAAGAAAAGGGTTATTGGGTTCTCCAGGGTTAAAATATATTTCTCATTAGGACGGAAAGACTTTCAGGCTCGAATGAGAAACTTTCAAATAAGGATGAGAAAAAAGAGGGATGAGACAGTAGTTGATTGCATGCTAGCATGGGAGACCCTAAAAACGACATTTCAGTTTGCATTTCTGAGTGAAAATGACTAGTTAGACGAGCTAGCTAGTTTGGTTATATTATGACCTGGGACTTTTTTTTTTTTCATAAGGACATTGAAGGTTCACTTGCAAGTCACCATTATTTTGTGTCAGAGACATTTAAAACGTCTGAAGTCTTGTAGTCTGCTAAAGAAGCTAGCGCTCGCAAGTAAAATATGTTTCTCATTCTAACAAGACAGTACCTCATTCAAACCAGAAAACCCTTAGGATACAGTATCAGTGCAGTTCTTCCTCCAGAACTAAACACAAATGTTTACACAATAAATTTAAAACCTTGAAACTGATAATCTGATGCTGATTAGCTAGTTGAGATTTTATGTTCTTGTAGCATTGCTATTCTAAAACGTACCACTTGAGGCATTATATTTTTTTTTTCTGGAGAGCTCAGTATTGTTCATTCGGTAATTTTACCGATTTGACATGTCATCATCATTGCGCTCTTTTTTTAAAATTATTATTATTTTTTATTTTTTTTTGTGTGTGTATTCATTAGTTCACCTAAAACCTCTTAAAAAATCCCATACCGTTCACCTAAACCGAACACTTCTAGCCAGAGTCGTGAGGCCGTCAGGAGACCCGAAGAAGGACCAAAGAAAAGAAAGGAAAGTGAGGCATTTCACATATTTTCTGACTACAGCTGAACTGCCCACTGAGCGCAGCATAATCATCATGTTAGCTATTCGGGCTAATTGGTCCCTGAGGTGCCACCCTGTTACTTCTCAGGAATAACTGAAGCGCTTGAAACAATTTGAATATTTCAGTTACAGCAATGATAACAATAAAATTATTTGACCTGGGTAACCCCATGGCGTTATTTGACCATTTTTTGGCTTTTTGTTGGTTCTGACCAAGCCATTTCAAAATAAAATAACGCCCAGGGGGTAAAAAAAAAAAATACAAAAATCATCCAACCCAACGCACAGTTTATTAAAACAAACTGAACTGTCATCAAAATAAATAAAACTCAACTCACCCCTCACACCCGGAGGACACAGGCAGTCGTGAAGTGTTGCCAGCGCTAGAAGCAACGCTCCTGTGGACAGGAAACATCCCGCCAATGATGACCTTCTTCTTCTCCACATCCTTGTAGCCATTCAGGTTGAACTTGGCCTTCAGCTTGCACGTGGCCTCTGGGGAAGCAGAGGCGTAAAAGTGCAAAAAGACGATTAATCCGAGTAAAAAGTGGCAGGGTTCCATGCTATGGCGCTGCAGACGAGAGTCAGAAGAGCTTTGCTGTGTGAAAGATGGAGAAGGAGGCAGTGAAGGGCATCAGGTGTTTCTTGGGTCCTCAAGGGAGAGGGGATGGGTGGTAGCTGCAGATTTGATTCAACTGGTAGCTAGTAGGTAAAATGATATAAAGTAGTTCAAGAAATGAATCAAAATAGTTTTTCTTGTAGATTTTTCTCTCATACTTTTGTTTCATGCATTATGAAACTGGTAGCCAACTAGCAGCGAGAGACACATCACTCAGTCTACACTCAAGTGAGCCACACACAAGGCGCCATGTCAGAAGTTAATTGGCCGTATGTGGTAACATGAAGTCTCTACACAACATGAGAGTCGAGATACTGTTCCAATATCAACCAGTGTCCCCTGAGTTTGATGCCGTGTTGTCGTGGCTGACACTACTTGTCTGCGCTTGTCGCTCAGTCAGCAGGGGAAAAGACACACCTGTTACCCCACGCACACACAAACACTTTTGGCCTATGGGTAACACAGACCTGGATTTATTGGCATTAATGGAAAAGGTCAAATATATACGTACAGTATTTAGTTGTCTTAATTCATGGCAAATGATTACTTTGAGCTAGCTCCCACATTCCAAAATCATGTTAGAGTCATTAAAGATTAAATCGGGTTCTTGAACATTTTTTTTTTAATTTTTTTTACACAAAGTATAATCGAAAATAAAACGTATTCATGACCAACATAATTGATTTTTTTTTACTGATTTTATTCCTATTTTTTTTTGTTATCATTTAATACAGTATTATAAGATATTGCATCATTGTGCAGTTTGAACATTAACACTTTAAACATGGCAACGTTAAAAAAAAAAACTTACTTATAATTAAATTAAACGGAATGCACACATTTTGAGTGAATCTGCTTGCTGAACATATCTTCTGGATGGAAATATGTTTATTTCAGACAGTTAACGCACTGCAGGGACAGAAGAAGGGGCTGAGATGAGAGATTTTCAACATGGAGTTCTTTATTAAAGCTCAGTTTTTGTATAAATTTAGTCATTGTTGAAACTGCATGCAGTGGCTTGGTTTGAGGCACATTACTAAGGAAAGAATGAAAAAGATGACGTCAAAAAAAGAATCCTCAGACATACAATTGCATAACTTAATGTGTATATTGCAATTTAATTAAACTACAATTTTATGTTTAAGATATCAAGCCACTTTTTCCCAATGGAGGCATATGACAAAAATATATACATTAAAAGGCAGATGAGACAAAGAAACAGTTGAAATATTGTCAAACCATTCGCTTTAGGCTAACAAAATTAAACAGAGGCACAAACCACTTGACCATGCGTTTCTGATCCAACTCAGTTCAACCTGAGCCACGTGTAACATTTAGATGGCAAGATTTAAGTACTGTTGTCAATTCAGAATAGGATAAAAAAACATTGTAAGTTTAAAATGGAGCATGAAACACAACACAGTGAAGTTCTATTGATAAAGCTTGACGGCTTTGTTAAAAAAAAAAAAAAGGAACAAATGTGCAAAGACGCACTCCTGTTCAACACAAGAGCAGCAACAAAAGACAACCACAATTTACAAATGATTATGTACTAGTTCTGTAATTATTGTTTAAAAAGCATACATATTGCAGCATAATGAGAAGGTGTTATACTATATTCTGGAAATAACAGGATCCAGAACTGGTCACATTGGAGAGGGGGGGGGGGGGCAGGCACATACAATGTAACCCACGAGTTTGGCCTTCTGCACAGCTTCACACTAACCATGATAGTCAGGATGACAGTTGTCCGTCATGACCACCAGGAGGCGCCAAGACAACAGCATCTACTTTTGGCAAAACAGAGTGCTTAAAAAACGTTAATTGGTCACACATTGGGTTGTGTATTCAGTTCCACTTCAGACAGGAAACTGTACTTACAGCACAGTATACGGGTAGAAGGTGAAAATTAGTGGATTAACATATTCTGACCCATTACAGTTAGGCAACTTTGAGTAATGAACAAATGCTCTCTCTGCTCTTACAAGTTCACATTCTAAAATGTTCACAGCATCTTGTTGCTCCATTGTGATGGTTGAATCACAACAGACGGTAACCGTTAAGATTTTTAAACTCATTTTTCAATGTGGACAATTATAATAGATTATCTATGAACGATCCCTATCACCAAAATTATTAAGACAAGGGGATAAGCGGCACAGATCACAGCCTGGTCTGTCATCCATGGGAATGTTGACGAAAAAAAAAGGGGGGGTAAACGGAGGAGATGAAAGGTTGGGCACGAGTTCGCCAGCCTGATAACTTGTTTGTTGTGCACTGTGTGGTGTGTGTATATGTGCATGTGTGTGTTTGTCTGTCTATCACTGCCATGTCATCTTTTTTTTTTTTTTTTTTTAATTTATTCCCACTCTGTGGTGCCAGGTGGCTTGGAGGTCAAGTCGTACATGACTCTGGAGATGCCTGGGATCTTTCTGATCTCGTTGACCATCTTTAGCACCACCTGGGGGGGAGGGAGATGTTATGAGACCAGATACTGTATGCATTTTAATTAGCCCGCAGCAATAACATTAACATAAAAATGTTTTTTTTTTTTTTTTATTAATGCTGAATAGTGTCCAACTATAAATTCAAGCAATAGTTGTCATTCCCATTGAGCAGAGAATACAGTATATGCCTGTGAGGATTGCTGTTTGCTTTACAAAGAATAAACCTTCAAATAGTTGCTAATTAACCGCAACATCTATGCTAATTTCCACCCCGTTTGGAACCCTGAACCTTGGCGTACCTCCTCGGGGATTTGGTTCCCCGGCGTGGCAGGGATGCCAGTCATGAAGTCGCTGGTGATAAACGTGCGGACCACGACAGATCGTCGGCAGGACGGCTGCTTTTGCAGTGGGTCACGGTCAAAGTGCAAGGGGGTCAGGATGATCGGCATCTGGCTGATCTTTCCGGAGTATCCTGAAAGAACAAGAAGTGCCGGTTTTAAAGTCAGTAACACAGACATGTTCAGGCCATTCTCAGTATGATCAAAATGGTCTAAGCAACTACAAACAAGCAGAAGGGTTACATCAGGGGAATTTAATCACAGTTTTTCCACAGTTCGGAACACAAGTTTCGCATTCCTTCAAATTGTACACACAAACATGAAAACCTCACACACAAAATGCTAGACCTGACACTCCCTTTTCAAGGAGACTCTTTGCCATCAAATATCTTACCTGTTCACAAAATGGAACCTTGTGTTCTCATTTGCTACACGCAGCCACATTCTTGAATGACACACACATACCAGTCAATTGATTGACAGCATTTGCTGCACACTACCAAGCATTCACAGCACACTAAAGTGCAAAATTGAAAACCCAATTATAAAAATGCAAAACACAATGTGAATGGCAACGCCTCATGAGAATTACCGATTTTTCCTCTTGGAAAATGGGTGTGTTGGCCCACTTCAAGCATAAAATATATATATTTTTAAAGTTTGCAACAAATCATTGTTTTATTTACAGGGTTTCAGTGCACAGGCATTTCTAAAGAAAATGTATGTAAAAAAAAAAAATATATATATATATATCAAAGGGTTCACGTTTGCCTCAAACACCCCCCCCCCCCCTCCCTCTTCACAGGAGGAATTAGATCACATAAAATCTCCTGTTTCTATCAGGCCAGAGGGCCTCATCCACACCACATATTTTGGTTTCTCTGGCAAGGCACCTCTGGAAAAAAATCGCCTCGAGTGCCTCATAGTTCTCCTGATTGAAAAAAGCTCACCACACCTGGGCGTTTAGAGATTTGCATAATTGTGTGTTGTGGGTTGATGCTTTGAGATTTCATTTGGGGTATGTGTGCAACAACTGACCATTGTGTGTACAGATTTGACAACAAGGTGATGTGTAATTGACATTATAGTGTAAAAAGAAGGAAAGTCAGAGTCTAATGCATATAAGGGAGAGTTTAGATGTGGCAAATTGGGCTGAGCAATTGGTACTTGAAGTGAGGGTTTTGCCAACTGTGCCATATTATCGAGTGTTGTGTGATACGAACTGTGAAAAACTGTAAATACCAAAGAACATGTTTGGAGGCTGGGGAAGTCACAATATATGCACATTGAAAAGGGCTTTGAGCACCATAAAGTGTAGGAAGTACTACAAGTTCATTCCAGGAGAAGCCCCTCCTACCAATTTAGTAGTTTCCAATAAAAATGTTGCAGCCTCCAATTTTATTTTTGAAATGGCATACATAGCACTTGTAACATTTATGTATGGCACAGGATAAAAATAAAATTTCCTTAGCATATACACAATTAAATACTGTATGAAATCATAGCTGGTCAGCTATTATGTAAGATGACGACCCAAAATAACAAGCCAAATGGCAGAGGAACATTTTTACTGGTTACTTGTTTGCCTGTGTAGCTGAGACATTCCCCTTGTAGACGCAAATATGCAATAAGTCAAGTTACGTGACTCCTCGAAGGCCAACTTCAGTGTCTCCCCACACATTCTTCAGATAGGTACTATACTGTATGTGCTACACTGCTTACAATAGTCTCTTGACTGTCTCATTTCAAGTATGTCATATTAGACAATTCCCAGATTCAAGGGGGCTATTTAAACCGGAGACACTCACCAGACTCTCTGAGGATAGAATGGGCGACAAAGTCAGCCTGTCTGAGGGTGCCTAGAACGCCCGTGGTCAGGAAAGTTGGAGTGATGTCTATAGGTGGCTCCTTCACATGGGACCCAAATACATAGACAACTCTGGAAAGGGGGAGGAGTAATAAAAACAAGTGGTGTGGGTATGAATGCTCCACTTCACGAAACAATATCAGACAAAACTATACAGTAGCTTTGTGTGTTACCTATTGATGCTATGGCACATGCGAGGGATGAGTCTTGCCAGGAACATGAGAGATTCCCAATGAGGTGTTTCTTTGCTTGTGACGCCACACACATAACTGTAGGAGCGGCAATCTCCCTGTATGAAAAAAAATACATACAAATCTCTAATTTAGTGAGTTAACAAGAACAAATCTAACTTAAGTAGAAAAAAAAACTCCACCTCTTGCCATGTGTAAAAGAAAATAGGACAGAAGAGCCAAAACTGGCAATGTTTGTCTACTGTCTCCACCACACTTTTGAGGTTTAGGCTAAAATTAAAACAAGAAGTAAAAGCAAAAACATGCCCATAAAAGTGGCAGACTATAGAATGGTTCTTTCAGTGATGCTAAAACTCACTTTTAACAACAGTACAATAACGTTTTTGAACAAGTTGTAATATTTTAGCCCAATTTCCACTCCTTCAGATACAGGGTGGGAGCAGTTGTTATGGGGTAAGTCCAAAAGTAACAAATGAGAAAGTGATCACCTGGACGCCAACAGTTTTAATGGGCAGCAGGAAGGCATTAAGTGAATGAAGGCTGGTGATCTGCATGAGCTTCTCTTCTTCCTCGTCTGATATGCACGACTTGACTCTCTGCAGCAAGGCGTGCGGCTGGAGACGAGAGACAGAGGATCCTTGAAACTTATCATTGGGCTCAAACCTTTACATGGGATATACCATGTTTGTATTTTAAAGAAGAAGTTGTTGCCATTTTGTTGTTATTCGGTCACAGTTGGAAAATTTATTTGGACCAAAACGCTGACCTTTTTGACGCTAGCGGAAAAGTCTGTGACAATTTTGAGGATATTGTTGGTTTCAGCAAAGTCTTTGCAGATGTACGGCTCCTCTGCACAAATGACTCTGATGGACAGGCCAGGACCTGCAGTGTGTGTGAAGGGAAGAGAATGAGAATGAACCAGGATAACTAACATGTCACTCAGTCATTTTATGAATTGTTTGTTCATGCAAATCTCCTGTATGATAAAGTTCAACTACTATGTCGGTCACTTAACCTAAATTGGTACCCAAGTCACTAACCTACCCAACACAGACATTATTGTAAATAGTTATACGGAAAACACTTGTAGACCATACTGTAAATCAGAATCAAATGAAAACATGCAAGTAAGGCACTAAAAGCGTTTCCTTCCTTGGTTCCTCAAAATGTATGTTAGGACTGTTGTAAAGCGGGGACGCCACCAGTCTTATTATACAGTAGGTGTGTTGTGTGCATGTACTTACCAGGAAAAGGGTGTCGCGAGACTATCTCCTCTGGCAGGCCCAATTCTCTCCCAAGCGCTCGAACCTCATCTTTATGGAAATCTTTCAACGGTTCGATTACTTTTCCCTGTGGGAATCAAACAAGTACAAACGGCATTGTAACAAAAACAAACATTCTTAGGTTTGCAGTTCTATTTTAAAAAAAAAAAGGCTGAGCAATACAAAGAGAATAAAGTATGTCACAGTCAACAGTGTGAACCTTCTTTAGCTGGCAAAATTAACCTCAGGGTCAAGGGGACACGGGTTATGACTTGGCAAAGTGTCCATTGTAATGACTGCTCTTGCATCACTTGTGTCGTCATACACACAGTACATGCACGCACACACAAGTTAAAAAGAATGATCAATACATTTTTTTTCTTTTTTTTTTTATCTCCGAAGTACCTCATCTCTGAGTTTGCGGATGAGCTCGGTGTCATTGTGGTGCGTTTTGATGACCTCTGCCTTCCCACTGGCAAGATGAGAAGCGCTTTCAATGAGATCGGGTCTCAGGGTACCCTGAGCTAAGAGAACCTCTTCCGGTTTGAGATTCATCTCTCCTATCACCTCGTTTGCCACCTGCAAATCAACGCAAGTGTCATAGAAGCATCAAACAAATTAATAAAAGCAAAAGCAAGAAGTCGAAAAACATCATCTAATTTAGATTGACAACGTCAAGATGAACGGGACTACACATGAAGAGGTTTACCTACCTTGACGAATGTATCCCCAATTATTTTCCTTTTCTCTTCGGGGTTGGTGGTCATATTCAAGGTCTTACTGATGCGTTTCCGAGGAGTCCTGTCCTCCTCCGAGATGGGAAGAGTTGTTGTCCCATTGTAGAAAGTGTGTGAGGCATTCACCACTGAACATTTTTAGCAGAGTGAAAAGGTGGAAAACGTATACAAACACCACACAGTGACATATGAAGCTTCATAACAAAACGATTCCATCATTCAGACCACACCCACCTTTGAGTTTGATGCCCAATTTGGTGAGGGCCTCCTCTACGCTCTGGCTCTCTCTCTTCCTCATGAAGCCATTGTCAATGTGAACGGCAATCACTTGCTCCTGGTTCAAAGCTTTGTTGAGGAGGGCCGTGCACACAGTTGAGTCGACGCCACCGCTCAACAGCACCTGAAGCAATCATCATAAACAAAGTCACTACTATGAACACGTTTTGCCAAATCAGAGCATCCATAACGGCGGTGTTTCTGAATCTTTGAGCCAAGGCTTATATTTTATGTAACAAAAATATAATGGATGGTTTAAATAAATAAAAAACTAAATTAGGCATAATAGTCAATTTGTAAATTTAATATATATCTGAAGTGATGACATACTTGTCTGAATAGTGAGGGTACCCTTTTAAATAAAACGCTATGAGCCACTTAGCTCCTGCACACTCCCATGAGATGAAGCCTAGTTTATAAAAGGCACTTAGTAAGTCGACAGGCACTTTTCAGACAGAACTGTTTCATTTGAGTGTTTAATTGCCTCAACTGATGCCATCACATTTCTGAACAGAAAATCCCAGTGCAAAAACCTATGACTTGTTAAAAACGTTATGCTCACCAGCACTTTGGACTTGCCGACTTTTTCTATGATGTCACTAATACAGGCCTGCTGGCGGTTCTGGACAGTAAAGTTACTCGTGCATCCTGCAATCTCAAAGAGGAAGTTGCGAAGCATGTCCATGCCGCGCTCTGTCAAGTCGACCTCGGGGTGAAATTGAGTTCCGTACAGCTTCTTCTGCTCATTAGCAATACCTGGTAACAGAAAAACACGCAGAGGCTGTAAGCAAAATCCGTTATCGAAGTCTGTCCTGATGTATTTCAGAAAGCACTACAACAGGGATGGCAAACTGCGGTCATTGAGGTCCGAAATCCTGCAGGGTTTTACAGGTTTCCCTACTCGAACTGCAACTGATTCCAATTAACAGGATCATTATCCGTCTTATGCTGATGAGCTGATCATGTATCATCTGTGTGGAAGAAGGGAAATATCCAAGACCTGCAGGACTCCGGCCCTAGAGGACCGGATTTCGCCATCCCTGAACTACAATGTAATAGTTGCATTTTTTTTGTCACATTGTCTATTTCATTTGAAACAAAAAAAACATTTGTGAAACTGATATCAACATTTCACATTCACCAGCAATGATGTTTCCTGATTGGGCCACCACTTTAAAGCCATCAGCCACTTTATCCACACTGTCTCCATGGGTGAGCAGAACCACCTCCTCCTTCTGAAGGCCTCTGATCAGATAAACACAAACAGGTACAGACTCTGTCTGTCAACTTCAATGGAAAGTGAAAAAGTGTCAAAAACAAATGATATTGACTATTAATTATGAATTGATAATGATTTTGATCATTTCCCAGGTATTGCTTTCGTCACCGAGCTGTTTTTGTTTGTTTTAACCTATATTGGTATAATTTGTTTTGGCATGTTACACTATAGGTTTGTAATGTCAAAGTGGTGCTTGCTTGCATGCCCCCCCACCCACCACAATATTCAGCACATGAAAAAAAAGAGTTTGGACACCCATGCACTACCCTATCACACACTGGTTTATAAAACATGATACAGAATAGAAATGTAGGAAAGATTACCTGAAAAGTGAGCAGGTGTTGTCCACTCCAATGCTGAACACTCCATCCTCCCTTACACATTTTTTATGAACTGTGCCACCAAAAACTTTATTCATCATCTAGAAATGAAACGCAGAAGACAATGTGAAAAGACTTCATTTTATTTTGATGTGACAACTGCATGCAGTATGGAGAAATATGCTCGAGAACAGAGATCTGATGGTTTAGACCTCCAAGCTGCCTGGGAAAAGAGAGCTGTAATGATGCTTTTATCTCCCTCAGTTAGTCTCAATGTGCCCTTGAAGCAAGATGATGAAATCCCAGCTGGGTCATGAGAGCAGAACAGCAGCCAGGAAATCATGGTAAAGTGGAAGCTACCCCGAGTGAATACATGGAACATCTCCTTCCTTGGATAAATAAATGCCTTAGGACAGTGATTCTCTGTGTGGCAAGGCATACAAACTAGTGGTATGCGGGTTCTCTCTAGTGGTACGCCGAAGAATCACTGCCTGAGTAAAGTTCAGTTGTATTTAACTTTAAGTTCAATACACAAATAAATATGAATACTTAAATAGTCTTTTTAATATTAGTAGTAGTATTCTTATTAAATTAGTGCAGCACTTAAGTTCAAAATCCTCAATGTTGGTCATGATGGTGATACCGGAAGACCTAAATATTTTTTGGGGATGATACTTAAAAGAATTCCAAACTATTGCCTTTTAGGATATGAGGATCACAAATCATATCATAGCCTAACTAAAAACTTGTGCCGCATGTACCTGCATTCCATAGCAAATCCCCAGGACAGGCTTTCCTATAGTGAATATAGCCGGGTCAAACCATGGTGCATCCTCTGCATAAACAGAAGCAGGGCCCCCTGAAATGATGATTGCCCTAAAAAGAAAAAATATATTAGTACACATGAGTGGCAGAGCAACAGTATTACAATAAAAACCCCAAAAGCAGACTGCCAAGAGATAGCACAAATCAAAATCCAGTTTTGAGTATTTTATTGTAATCCTGTAACTTTAAATAATCCTGTGTGGAAAATGAAGTAAAATACTTTGTACATTCACCTGTAACCTTGTTCTCTAATAGCAAAGGCCGGCGTCTCCAATGGGAGGATCTCTGAGCGCACACACAGCTCTCGCACACGTCTGTCAATAACCTTGCCATACTGGGCGCCAGCATCCAGGATGGCCACGGCTCCCTCATGTGATCCATTCTGCTCCGCGCTGCTGATCGGCAGCTGAGAATCACAGTCACAAAATCCCATATTTGGATATAAAATAAAAATCTTAATTATTAGTAACTCACTCATTGACTTAAATGGCATCCGTTTCTACCCTTACTTGAGCAATTTGACCCAGTTAAGCTTGACCTTATCAATGGCATGTGACGAACAAGCTCTTAATAAACGTGCTGAAATTATTCTGTTTATCAGGAGAAACACATGCAACTCATATGAGAGAATGGATGACACATTATGGAAGTTAGATAATTATGCGGGCAGCATGGTAGATGACTGGTTAGCACGTCTGCCTCCCAGTGCAGAGGACGTGAGATCGAGTCCGGGCTTCGGCCTTCCTGGGTGGAGTTTGCATGTTCTCCCCGGGTACTCCGGTTTCCTCCCAAATTCGAAAACATGCATGGCAGGTTAATTGAAGTGTCTAAATTGTCCCTTGGTGTGTTTGTGAGTGTGGATGGTTGTTCGTCTCTTTGTGCCCTGCGATTGGCTGGCAACCAGTTCAGAGTGTACGCCGCCTACTGCCCAATGTCAGCTGGGATAGGCTCCTGCACCTTCGCAGCCCTTGTGAGGAATAAGCGGTTACAGAAAATGGATGGATAAATTGAGATAATTATGCATTTAACAAGAATGAGAATACATTATTTTAATTTAGCCACAATAATCAAAAACAGTCAAGATTTAAAATCTCTCACAATGTCTACTAATGTTTTACTACCACCTTTTTTTATATCATTTTGAGCAAAAGATAAACATTCACCAAATTAATTTCCTCAAAAATTGCCCAGCATATATTATTATATATATTATAACATAGTTGTTCTTCCTTTGCATGCAGTTGAATTGATCTCAGAAGCACTTTCAACTCAGAGTTAAATACAAATAAGCATAATTCTGACAAAGTAGACAACTTATTGCTACGTGTATTAGCCCTAATATTTCAAAATATAATAATAATATACTCAAAATGGCGGCTGTTCGTGTATGGGGTTATTTAAAAATAATAATAATAATGCTCGCCTTAATGTTATGACATTGGCTGATATATTTCAGTAAGTGTTTCTCGGGGAGCGACCAGTTCTAATTTGGGTCTCCAACCGGAAATGTTTGGGAAACCGTTTTTGACAGATAACTACCGATTAGATACACGGGTCGATTAACCTTAAAATAAATATACAAGGATATAAATAACATATTGACACGCAATTCGATTATGAAACATGACATGAGATAGGCAACATAAACCCACGTGGTTTACTTTAAACTACGCTCGGTTCGCTCACATCAGGAGAATGTGCCCCTCAAAACACCATCATCAATAACGTTTAGGGATGGTACACTTGCACAGGGATACACAGATTAATAATAGTATTACAGCAATGAATAGGTATTTACCTCTATCATGCCCGCAAACGATATTAGCAAACTGTCAAGACCAAGCGTTATTATTGCTCCAAGTTTGTGCCAGCGAGTGGTCGAACGAAATACATTAGCTAGCCAAACGTCTACTGCCACCATCAAATTTAGAGAGGCTATGATTTTTCATTACCCGATGACAAAAGTACAATTTGATCCATTTAGCTGCTCGAGCTAACAAACTGTACCAGTGTCGCATCCTAGCGGACGGTCAAAATAAACAAAAAATGAGCATTTAACGTGTTAGCACACACTGGAAGAGCTGAGCTAAGTTAGCGCAGCTATGCTAAACCCACGCGGTGACTTGATTTGGCGAGGGTGCAGTGTTACAACAAACTAAGCAACGTTGACAAACATCCATGTGTGTGTTTAACCTCAGTTAAGAGACGACCCTCGGCGTTAGCGACCGACAGCGACATGTTCACGTAAAGCCGCAACAGGCACAGGGCTCCGTACACATTCCTCCCCCCGGTGGCTTATGTTAACAAGCACGCTTTCCCAACTTTCCACGCAAATCAACACAGGCCGTAATGAAAGGGGGTCAAATCACGACACGACAGCTAATTATGTCACCGCGGCGGCGGCGGCTGATCATGCTACCGGCTCCACCGACCTTGCTGTCTCCGTTGCACATAGCCATGGAGGACTGCCGTGTGGTGGAATGAGCGCTCCTCTTTCGACTTGCTGTCCTCGGTCGGTAGGAGAGAGAGAGAGCGAGAGCGAGAGAGAGATAGAGAGCTACTCGCTAGTTAGCGCCACACTCAGTCAGCACACTGACTGACTTGGACAAAACACACAACCACACTTTTACTATGAAGTGGACTGTCAGCCTCTCTCCTCCTCTTTCCTACTGAGGACTCATTCTTATTTAATTGCGGCCAAAATGTGCGTGCTTCTGTATGCGTGCGCGCGAGTTTGTATGGAAAGGGGTTAATCGACATCTTTAACATTCAGTTTAAGGCTTATCTACTGTTTGCTAGTATAATGTTAATTAGTAGACATTTCTAATAACATTACTAGTACTAGTATCACGCAGTTGTAGTGCACAGGCTATAGAGCAGAGGTGGGCATCGAGGGCCGGAGTGCTGCAGGTTTTGCATGTTGCCCTTCTCCAACACAACTTATATAGTAGAATTTTTTTTTTTTTACGTGTTTATTTTGTTTTTTAGATCAAATCATCTTTAAATGAATGAATGATTAAGATTAAAAAATAATAATTAAATGTCAGAGTCCACATTTTTAAGTTGACAGAAAGAGACAACATGTAGATGAAAAGTTAAAAAAATTAAAAATAAAATAAAAAAAACTTTAAAAGCCGAAAAACGAAGAGGAAAAGCAGAACATTACCATTAATAGTCCGTGAAATTGCCAAAAATGTCAGAGAATTGAATTTAAAAAAAAAAGGGAGAAAAGAAAACGTTTAAAATGGAACATACAATGTCCAAAAACTAAAGAAGAAAGGCAGAAAATTACCATAACATTACCGAAAATGTCAAAAAGAATTATAGCAAAAAACGCACGGGGTAAAAAGCATAATAATAATAATAATAATAATAATAATAATAAAATGTCCAAAAAAGGAAGAAGAGAGGCACAAAATGACCATAATATGTCCATAAAATTGCCAAAAATGTCAGAAATTTGACAGAAAGGCAGAAACTCTGTAATGTAAGGCCATTCTGTAAGGAAAACAGTTTTAGCATTTATTCGAAATCCGTCATATACAGTACGAGGACAATTTTTGTCCTTACGTGTAACTCTTACACCATTAAGCTTTTCTGGTTACCCACTGTGACTAATATGACCAACTGGTAGGCATGTGTCATACACTATAATCCCCACCCCCCCACACACACACCACCCCCTGGACCCTACTCGTAGAACCAAAATGCACACTTGTAGTTTTGCCTTACTAGTAAGTAACACATAAATGCCAAATGTGCCTAGGTTAGTACTGGTGTGCAAAAATGTCATACAATAGTGGGAAAAATGTAAAGTACGCTGAACTGTCTTTACTAGTGTGGACAAAGAGCGTGGACTTTAAACTTGACATCAAGGATTCTGAATAAATGCTCAAACAGCTGTCCATATGTGACTGCCTTGCTCTACTGTGAGATGTTTATGTATGCTAGTATGACAACTAAATGTTTCTAGAGTGGCAAAACCCGTGCAAGTTAAGATTGATCAACTACTCTAAAATTGTCCATAGCTGTAAACGTGAGTATGATCGGTTGTTTGTCTTCCGTCCCTATACTCACACTCAAAACTCAGCTAGGATCAACTCCAGCTCACTGATTAACCTAATGAGGAGAAGCAGGATGACAAATTGACAGTTGTAATTGATATCTCATGTGAGAGAGTCAACATATTAGAAAGAGCTTTCAGTAGAAGGGAATGCAGTTACAGACCACTTCAAACTACAACCACAATAAACATATTGTTCAATCAATACCTCTCAGTGTAGACCAAATGGAGCATTATTGTCTTTGCAAAGGCATGATTGATTGTGCACGTGGAAATGTTTTGGCTGGTTGGTGCTGATGATGAATATGAATGGGATTACACTTTTTGCAAAAGAACAATATTTATTTTACAAATATGTTTTTGTCTTCACACTCAGACTCATAAAGCGCATTATGGATTAACTTGCTGTTGGCTGTTTTGAAAGCACAGAGGGGTTGTAAAGCTGCATTATTTATAACAAGGAATCATTTAGAACTTCATGAGTTTAGCAAATAACTTTTGAGTAAAATGGAATTCAAAGCAGGGTGTGCTTTGAATTCCTGTTTACTCAGAAGTTATTAGCCAAACTTTAGGTATACATTGGTTACCTCCTTATAGTATGTTTTAGTATTATATTGTAATCACATGCTCTCGGTTAAATTAGAAGTCCTCTAGAGTTGAACTGGAATTTCACAAGGAAGATGCAAAGTCAAGCACATGACTGACAATCAATTGAAGAGTGAGTCTGAATTTTAAGAACCCAACTGAATTACAGTGTTACTATTATGTGGACAGTGATAGTACCGTTTTAGGCTGAGGTTTCAGCAATGCAGGAGGATTTATGGTGGCCACTTGTGAAATATGTCAAGTCTTGGCTGAGAACCACAAATGCTGCATAAAATGTACCAGCTTGTTTCTCTTGAGTTGGACTCTTTTAAGCATTTGGCAAAAAATATTGGCTTATACAAATAGAATTCATTCATAAAATGTTTGCAACGGAAAAACACAGGAAGTCCAGAGATGAAATTCAAAATTCATTAATTTATTAAAAATAATTAAAAAATTAAATAAATTGAAAATCTGAATTTTCCTTTACAGAATATTCCAATATACTGGCGATTTTCATCTGAGCTTGTGGTCTATTTAGACACCCAAAATCTTAATTTCGTAAACTCTTTCGACTGTCAAATTCGACCTTGAATTCTGTGCGTATTTTACAATTTAAACATCATGAGCTTATTTCATAGTGAACCTAGTTTTTATAGATAGCTTATTTATGTCAAACCAATGTTTTTAACCCCTTATCTATTTCCTGATCACCACTGAAAGCTGCTGCAAGTCCTCCCCAGAACAAAATATTTGTTATCTGCAAAAATAACAAATTTCAATAAAACAGAAATTTTACATAATTCATTAATAAAATAAGAACAACATACTATAATGAAAAGTACAGTGACTTTTTTTTTTTAAAGGTTAACAATGAGGTCAGCAAAATTGGTTTTATTTATTTAAAAAAAAATCAAATGGGTCAAACATAACAAAAGGGTTCAAACACCCTTTTGCCACATAATTATTGTTGAACTAACTACAAGTAAAAAGCAATAACGACAGACACATGGTCACATGGTCACAATTGAGCCTGTCCTCGTATCACATGCTGATCTTCAAATATGCTTGCGACTTGTCACATGCCATCTGTGGTGATAAGTAGCTTCACATGCACTCTTAGCAACCACAAGGCAGAGCGTGCTGCCATTCATTACCTTTGACTTGAGCCTGGTGAAATGCCTTTCAATCGCAGAGAACATTCCAAAACCTGTGATGGTTTTATATCGGACAAGGACAAGATTCGCAGAGTTGCGAAAGAATATAAGCAGTTGCAAATTCTCCTGTAGTGACTCACAATTTCTTAGGCTCTACAATCTGTCTTTCTCTGAAGTTCTGATTTTCCCTCCACATTTTTATGTGGTTCTAAGATTCAAATATATATATATATATATATATATATATATATATTTTATCTTTGTATCTAAACGGTAGTTGAAATTTAAACTTGGGCCAACACAGTACCCCATTCTTCAACTTTGATGCAATTGTGCCATTTTTCTCATTGATTTCTTGTCACTAAAAAGACACTGAGATGATCTTAATATCAGGACCAGATATTTGGTTGAATAACTGTTATGCTACAAACTGTATGATACATTGGATTTGGCTCTAAGCATGGTTTCCAATAAATTGTTCATAGGCATGCAGCTGCTACGTTTATGAATACACCTGTATAGTGTAGCAGGCGCATTATTGTTGACATGTAAACTATTGTTTTATGTTGCACAAAAACATTTCAAAATGTCTTGAGCCTTCTTGACACACAAATATATGGGTAAATTATTATTTTATGTTATTTCGGCTCATTCTATGTACATAAACAAAATGCCCTACAAACATATGCTTTAAATTAAAACCTTCAAAACCTGTAGGCTACCTGTGTCTGCCCTTGGAACCAGCGGGAGACTTACCATTCGGCAGACACAGGAAATTGCAAGGAGCCCTGAGATTTTGATTTAAATGTAAAGTTACGTAAACACCACCTCAACACCACCTCTAGCATTGATTAGTGTTAATTGACACGCCTTGATAATAATAATAATAATAATAATAATAATAATAATAATAATAATAATAATAATAATAATATGGACTTTCAATTCCATATTTCCATCACTTATTTACTGAACATGCATGCTTGATTCAGGAAGAGCATAGAAAAACATATTTGTTGGCGAGGAAAATACAGCGGAGTTATCAATATCACATTAGAGTGAAGAAGAGGAGGAGGTTTGAGAGGAGTGAAGAGGATACAGTTAAATTAAGTGACACAAATCGCGAAGATATGCGAAACTAAACTATACTGAAAGGTGTTGAGATGATTTATTTGTTAGAATAGTAATCCTCACTTGGGGTTTTAAAGACTTTATCTAACTCAGGGAGGATTATCTCAAATTCACACATTTTAGTTGATATTTGTAACACTCTCATATATGATCAAAGGAGGACAGAATTTATTGTACATATATTCTTTCATCTGGAATGTTGCTTCGTATCCTTTGCGCTTTAACCATTGATGACCACAACCGACACTTATCAGCACCACTCAAAGCAACAGAAACAAATGCAAGTAAAAAGCAACGTTTTGTTTGAATTGTTATAACAATTTACAAGGTGCCGTCACACCGTCACTACAATAAGTAGTAAAACGGAACAAAGTATTTCATTTACGTTTTGACACGTCAGCTGTAGTGAATCGGACACATTTGAATGTTGCGCACTAGTGTACTTCCTGGTACGCCTGAAATTCGTGTTGTTATATTTTCATCAATGTGACTTATCATACGTCAACGGTAGGCTCTTTCATAGTTTCGTGTGTATGTCGCTTTGTTTTGGTACATTTCCACCGCCCTTGTCAAGCGACCAACACATTCATTATTGATTGTGTGTAATTTGTCTTATCGTGTGTGCTTTTTTTTTTTTTTAATGTTTAGCATGTCGCTTATTCCACTGTCATCACAATCAGGTACGCATGCTGTCTTATTATTGACATTTCATCTTTTCTTCTCATCGTTGACCTTCGTATTTATTACATCCCCACCCCCAACAAATGACCTTCCTGATCAACGCGTGTATATATGGAATTTAATGTATTAATTGTAGTTTAAATGTGACCATTTTTGTTTGTTTTGCTGCTGTGTCCGTTTATAACAACATTACTTAGGTTGACGTTACGTAAGGCAGCCACGGTGGCGAATTTTAGAATACACCTTGGCCATATGCTTAAAATTTAAATATCATTTAAATAAGCAGGTTAGCAACATCACAATGCTTTATCACCAGCCTTATTTGCCCAGAGCGAGACAGAGACACAATGGAGTCAATGGAACTTGTTTAGTGTTTTTTAAGTTAAGTACAGTATATCTATTTCTTGATTTTCTTTCAGATTTGCTGAGTGCACTGCACCCTTTCACGGCCCTGGTGTTACCATGGAGCACTGTAATCACGACCCAATTACGCATAAGAATGGGCGGCAGAGGAAGCAGGTAGGAGTTGACCTCCGCCACGGTGAAAGCTTGAAGGCCAGCGACAGGACAGAGATGAGCATCTCTGACCCGGAAGTGGACAGCCTTATCGCAGGGTCAGACTCACAGGACAGGATGCATCCCAGAGTCCACCAAGGTATTCGGACCGAGTTGGGGAACGTGTCACTTCTTCTCTTCCTCTATGTGCTGCAAGGGATTCCCCTTGGACTGGCTGGCAGCATTCCGTTGATCCTACAGAGTAAGAATGTCAGCTACAAGGACCAAGCTGTCTTTAGTTTTGTTTTTTGGCCGTTTAGTCTCAAGCTTTTATGGGCGCCGCTGGTGGATGCACTCTACTTCAGCAAGTTTGGGAGAAGGTATAATAAGAAAACTTGTATGTAACATGCACTGTGGGTTTTGTTTATGCAAATTGAGCCTCAATTTCTGTCCATGTCTCTGCAGAAAGTCCTGGCTGGTTCCCACCCAGTATCTGTTGGGCCTCTTCATGCTCTACCTTTCCTTAAGAGTTGACTCTCTGCTGCAGAGTGAGGGAGGACCTAATGTGGTCGCACTGACATCTGTCTTCTTTATGCTGGCTTTTCTAGCAGCTACGCAGGTAGGCATCATAAGTGTCTTGATCAGACATATTCAGGACTTATGCTTACGGTGTATTTGAATGTTACGTCCATACTGAAAAATAAAATAAAATCTCAGTCTTGAAAATAAAGGTGGAAATATTCCTGAAAAATACCAAGAATAAAAGGCAGAATAAAGTTGGAGAAAACAAAACAAAACACTTTTTGTGATTTGATAAAGAAGGTAAATAAATAAAAAGTGAATAAAAATAGTCCATGAAAACTGGTCAGAATGTCAATATTACAAGAGACAATCCAGAATTTTACAAGCAGTAACTTCATCTCAGTTATATTTAGAGGGAAAAAAAGTTATTATGGGATATAAAGTTAAAAATAAGAAAGCTTTGTATGTTGTAGAAAAAAAAAACTGGATTTTTATTAATTGTGTGTGTGTTTTTTAATGAGAACGGTCATAAACACTGCAAGAATTGAAAACAAAAAACATAATTTTGGTTTCATGAAAATAAATATCACAAGAAAAAAAAAAATTATGATAAAAAGATTAGAATTGCAGTATTTTAAGGAAAAGCTATGATTTTACAAGAAGGTCATTTTACAATAGTGTTAATATTACAAATATATATTGTCATATATTTTACAATGTGGTTGTAATATGAGAAAAAAAGTTCATGTATATTATAAGGAAAATTTAATTTTATGAGGGAAAAACATCGAAGGGGAAGTCAATCAAAAATGTTCTTTACAATAATATATTCTATGCTATTCTATAGTTATATACCATTTATGGAATATGAATTAAGCAGCAAAATCCACTTGTTTTCATCCATCTTAGGGGGTGGCCATTTTGCCACTCACTGCTGAACTAAAAATGACATCACAGTTACTCATTGCTGAGGTAGCGACCAATCACAGCTCATGTGTTTTTGGAATTTGATCATGTGACATTTGCAAGATGAGCCGTGATTGTAACTGTGATGTTATTTTCAGTCGACAGCAAGTGACAAAATGGCCGCCCTTGGATAAAAAAAATAGATGGATAAAAAAGGGTAGATTTTGCTGCTTAATTCATATTCCACAAATAATACAGGGATGTGATTTTTCCGCAAATTTGCGGAATTCCGCTTTTTTTATCTCCCCCCCCCAAAAATTTTTTTTTTCTTTTTTTTCTTTTTTTTTTTAGTAGTTCATTGTGTATGCACATGACTCCGACAGATAACATCTTCTGCTATAACAAAGACATTTGTGGTATGCTCTAATATGAGTTTCTTTTCATTTGGTCATGATACAATTATTTGTTCATGAAATTTGAACTCTTCAACATTATTTATGTGTTAACTTAGTAATCACATTAGTTAGATATGATGATATTCTCAGTGATAGTTTTTAAAAGCAAAGGCAGTCCAATGTTTTTGAATGTGACTGATTTTGAGTTGACTAAAACTGCCATTTTATATGGGATAGTTCAATATACATTGAAAATTTATGCTGTTGTTTTGTCTATTTCTTTGTCATGTGAGTGCATTGAAAGTACTTAAAAACACGGAAAACCCATGAACTCCGTGGGGCTTCGCCCCCATGTCCCCCCACCAGAGCACTGCCCTGGACCTAGCTGGGTGCCAGCGGTCCCCAGACCCCCGGCTAAATTTTCAGATAATTTCACTTTGGTCAAATCACATCCCTGATAATAATATTAACTAATTCACTGCCATTGACGACTATAGATGTCGAAAATTCATTTTAACTATTTCTATTAGTTTAACATTTTTTCCCACTTTTGTTAACAAAAGTATGAAAACAGAATTTTTTTTGTACATTTAGAACAGATATAAAATTTGTGATTAATCGTGAGTTAACTGGTGAAGTCATGCGATTAATTACGTTTAAAAATTGTAATCGCCCCTAATTTTTAATGATCTATTCTTAAAAAAAAAACATTATTAAAAAAATAGAAAAATTATATAATTATAAGAAATGTAAAAAAAAATGTTTTTTTTTAATTATTAAAAATTAGAGGCATCAGGCGATTAAAATTTGTCATCGTAATTAATCGCATGACTTCACTAGTTAACTCACGATTAATCACAAATTTTATATCTGTTCTAAATGTACAAAAAATATGTATTCTAAAAATTCTAGGTTTTCATACTCTTGCTAACAAAAATGGTAAAACTCATAAAAATAGTTAAAAATAATTTTTGACGTCTATAGCTGTCAATGGCAGTAAATGTGTTAAACAGAATACCATGAAAAAAAAAAGATGACATAAAAAAAGGCCATATAGCATGAGAATAAAGTAATTTTATGAGTAGAAAGAAGTAATACAGAGAATACAGAACTTGTACAAGCAAATGCATGTTTGGAGTTTGACATTCTCCTCCTGTCTTGGTCAGGACATTGCTGTCGATGGCTGGGCGCTAACAATGCTATCTAGAGAGAATGTAGGCTATGCATCTACGTGCAACTCGGTGGGCCAGACAGCTGGCTATTTCCTGGGTAATGTGCTCTTTTTGGCCCTGGAGTCTGCCGACTTTTGCAACAAATACCTCAGAATGGAGCCCAAGGAGACCGGAATTGTCACCTTGTCGGGTAAGTCGGTTACTATGTCCCTCAATGTTACACAGGGGTAATTCTCAACAGCTAACATCTGTTCTTTTGCTGCAGCTTTCTTGTTTTTCTGGGGAGTGGTATTCCTGATTTCCACGACGCTGGTGGCCATCTTGAAAAGTGAGAACGCACGTAGAAAAGGCAGGGGGAGAGATCCCGAGGAGACGCAGGGCGTTTTCCAAACCTACAAGTTGCTTTTCACTATCATCAAGATGCCGGCGGTCTTCAGCTTCTGTGCGCTACTCCTCACCGCCAAAGTAAGCACTCGTTAAGCACATTCTGAGGAATTTGCCTTTTACAAGAGCACTCTTTTGGCCGCTTGTTTCAGATGGGCTTCTCCGCAGCCGACGCGGTGACTGGTCTCAAGTTGGTGGAGGCCGGCGTCCCGAAGGCGCAGTTAGCATTGCTGGCCGTGCCCATGGTGCCTCTGCAGATCCTTCTACCGGTGGTCATCAGTAAATACACAGCAGGGCCCAGACCGCTGGATGTCTTCTACAAGGCCTTCCCTTTAAGGTCTGAACACACACACACACAAGCACGCTGTTGTGTGTTGCAGGTTTTGTTAAGTGTTGTGTTATTGCAGGTTAATCATCGGCCTGGAGTTTGCTCTGCTTGTTGCGTGGACCCCGAGTGTGAGACAGGAAGAAGGCTTCCCTGTTTACTACTATGGCGTTGTATTGCTTAGCTATGCAGTGCATCAGGTGAGCTCTTACTTAGTTTGCTATTCCACAATGGCAGTGTGAGTTGATGAAGTATCAACATTATAGCGCCCCCCCCCCCCCCCCAAGTTCACGCAATTTCCTACATTTACCAGCAGATGTCACCATAGGACTTTTTATATTTGTTTTGCCCTAACGTTCCTTCTACTGTTTACAGCGTTTGTTACTTTGGAACGGTAGCAAGCAAGTTGAATTAATAATCTAAAATTAGTAACTAAATTTCGATTCCGAAATTTATCATAAAAATTTAAGAAATACAGGTTTTGCTCCAATAAAGTTGGCATTTTTTACAGGATTAAACCACACAAAACGTAATGCCTGGTATTCATTGAGGAATAATCATTGAATATTTTCTATTCATTACTTGCATGTGCCCCCATTAGTTTAAACGTGACATTCTGATTAATACTGTGTGGAATATGAAGCAGCAAAATCCACTCATTCAATCATTTTAGGGGGCGGCCATTTTGTCACTTACTCTCAACTGAAAATGACATCACAGTTGCTCAGTGCTCAGGTGGCAACCAATCAATGCTCACCTGTTTTCATGTCATGTGACATTCGCAAGCTGAGCTGCAATTTGTCGTTACCTGAGCCCTGAACAACCGTGATGTTATTTCCAGTCGATAGCAAGCATCAAAATGGCCGCCTCTGAGATGAATAAAACACCTGGATTTTGCCGCTTTGTTCATATTCCACAAACACAAGATTAATCCGAATACCCTGTTTAGACGAGCGGGGCTGCATGGAACATATTGTTGTAAAGGAATGTTTTGGGTTGCCTTCCCATTTTAGCAAATTGCTTAAAAATTGTTGTAATACTATTTTAGATTGATATCACATTTTCATGTCGTTATTACAGCTTCTTTTGTCAAACACAAAATACAACTTCCATGTTTTTCACTGCATACTCTAAATTATAATACATTTCTGAAAATATGTACAATTTTGAAATACATTTTTCCCCTTGCCTAACCAAAACTAAAAACGCAATGAACTGTGGTGAGGTACTAACCGCAGCTTCCCGGTCACAGGTAGCGTTGTACAGCATGTACGTGGCGGGCATGGCCTTCCACGCCAGAGTGAGCGACCCACTCATCGGCGGCACTTACATGACGCTGCTCAACACGGTAACAAACCTGGGAGGGAACTGGCCCTCCACGTTGGCGCTCTGGTTGGTGGATCCCCTCACACAGAAGGAGTGTCAGGGCGCTGTCGGGCAAACTTGTACCTCAACGGAGGCAGTGGCGGTAAGCGTCTTCTGCTTTCTACAGGGATGTGATTTTTCCGCTAATTCGCGGAATTCCGCTTTTTTTATCTCCCCCCCAAAAAAAAAAAAATTCAGATTTTTTTTATTTATTTATTTTTTTATTTTTATTTTTTTTTTTGTAGTTCATTGTGTATGCACATGACTCCGACAGATAACATCTTCTGCTATAACAAAGACATTTGTGGTATGCTCTAATATGAGTTACTTTTCATTTGGTCATGATACAATTATTTGTTTGTGAAATTTGAACTCTTCAACATTATTTATGTGTTAACTTAGTAATCACATTAGTTAGATATGATGATATTCTCAGTGATAGTTTTTAAAAGCAAATGCAGTCCAATTTTTTTGAATGTGACTGATTTTGAGTTGACTAAAACTGCCATTTTATATGGGATAGTTCAATATACATTGAAAATTTATGCTGTTGTTTTGTCTATTTCTTTGTCATGTGAGTGCATTGAAAGTACTTAAAAACACGGAAAACCCATGAGCTCCGGGGGGCTCCGCCCCCCTTGTCCCCCACCAGGGCACTGCCCTGGACCTAGCTGGGTGCCGGCAGCCCCCAGACCCCCGGCTAAATTTTCAGATAATTTCACTTTGGTCAAATCACATCCCTGTTTCTACTATAGCAGGGGTGGCCAAGTTCGGTCCTCGAGAGCCACTATCCAGCCTGTTTTCCATGTTTCTCCCCACTAACACACCTGATTCATGATCAGGATCGTTATCAGGCTTCTGCAAAGCTTGCTGATCAGCTGATCATTAGATTCAGCTGTGCTGAAGGAGGGAGACATGGAAAACAGGCTGGATAGTGGCTCTCGAGGACCGAACTTGGCCACCCCTGTACTATAGGACTTTTTTTTACGCACTAGTGCAAATTTGGGCGTATGAGTAGGACAACTACATATTATAAGTGGCATTGACTGTAAAGCACTCAAGTGTCACAACTCCTGTTTCCCAGCTGTGCGTGAAGGAGGGCGGAGCTTGTGTCACAACGCTGGACGGCTACTACGTGGAATCGGTGTTTTGCGTGCTGATTGGCTTTGCCTGGTGGGTGTGGTGCGCGCCGAAATTGAAGAAGCTGCAGGAGCGCAGTCCGGCCGCATGGAGATGCACAGCCGTCACCGTTAATGACTAAACCAGTCCATTTGTTTTGCTTTGTTTTTTTTTTTATTTACCTGTGTAAACGGACATCTGAATGCTGGACACTTTCATTTTGCGGTTGCTATCTTTTTGCATCAAAGCCTTTTATTTCTTTGCCGACAGGAACGGCATGACCAAATCAAGAGCTGGCTCGGTACAGCATCAAATACCACAAGCAGCAGAATGTGGCAAGAATGTTCACAAAACTAATCGCAAAACTATGCAACATGCATGCCTGACAACCTCCTAGTTATTATTTATGAACAGATAGAACAATGGGATCACATTGTTTCCTGCTTCCTTGCTTTGGAGGGAAATAAGGACTATAAGTTGCTGCGGAGTGATTACAAATCACAAAACACGCAAGTCATTCTAGAGTATAACGTCGTTGCTATGTGAAAACTCTTATATCTATCTGACCCCCCCCCCCCCCACCCACACACATTTTTGTGATGTAAATTCAGTTGAATCCCCCAAAAACTAAAAATGGAGTGTTTTTCACATAGCAACGATAACTCACATTTTTGGAGCAAATTTATTTTACAATAACAGAGATCAAGAACAGCTCACCTTACTACAAGCCGGCATCAAATGGTATATGTTAAACATTTCTTGGCATGGCTACTACTATTACTACTACTTTTGGTGCGTTACCTCAAGTGGCTAAAGGTGGCGGTAATGTACCAAAAGTAATCACCAACCGCCAAAAGGAATTCAACATGACTAGGGAAACGAGTATTTGGTTGCTAGTCCAAGCTCCAATTTTAATATACACAAGTTACACCTGAGTATAAGTCACAGGACCAACCAAACTATGAAAAAAAAGTCAGAAAAATGTGGTACACTGACTTGACATTTACTAAGGTACACCTGTATAACCTGCAACACAGGTGTATTACTGCTATCCCATTTTGAAAGCCAGTTTTTAATGCTTTATCACAACTCAACCCGTTTAAGAATTCCACTGTAATTCTGATCAAATTTTTTTTTTGCTTTTCATTCCTGCTCGCGTCTGATTGATGTCGTTTTTCATTTGAAGTCATATGTGCCTTTTCATGTGAAGACTTTTTTAAATTTAAGAATATCTTGCTTTACAGTTTATATTCTTGAAACACTCAAGTATCAACAAATTCAACACTGTTACGCGTTTTGAGTTTAAAAAACACACAGCTTTACACCAATGGAATAACCATTATAAATGAAGTTAAAAGTCACCAAAGCTTTATAAATGATGACAGTGATCAAATAGTTTCTTTCTTTTTCCAAGGAATTATCAACTGTAGTTTACAATTACATTGATTCCAAAGTACTGTACACCCATATTAAATCTACAGTTGATGTTGGACATTGGGATCTATGATCATTTCAATTGCTTACGTTCATTCCTCCTACTACAAAGCCAGCCACGCTTTTGAGTTTTCCATTCACTGCAAACTGTACTGTATCATCTTCTGATGCATTTTGAGACTATATGAGTTTGTTTTTTTTAATCCCTTTTTGATTGGACTGGTTTAATTGGTCACAAGAAATATTTGCCATTATTTAATGGACAGTGATTCTTAAACATTAACAATAATATCTAGGCTTCGCATTTTGAAAATATTAAGAGAACAGGGTGGAGACCAGTTGTGGAAATTTCTATCTTAATGTCATGACAAGCGACTTGAAAAACATCCGATGTTGTTAAAGATATTGACTGATGGCTTGTGAGTGTGAAGTGCTGTCACACACAGAAGACACACAATACAAGATTTTTGTTTTATTATAATTCCCCTTGCTTAATTAGGAATTTTAAAATGTCCTCCCAAACAAGTGAGCTTGATGGAAGCAGCAAATAATGCAGCCCAAATTTGAAAGCATTCAAACTGGAAAGCGTCCAGATCAACTGGTTGCACTGGGGCAGCAACAGTGGGATGGTATTTCTTCACAAAAATCCAATCAAGAAATCCCAAAGGGGGAAGCAGATTACTTCAGTATGGGCCTCCAAGCATATTTAGCCCATAATATCCCCCGAAAAGGTAAAAAGCCCAAACATAACTGATGTGTTACATTTTTGGCTCTCTTATTCATAACTGATGCATAGCACAACATTCGATGAAAGCTACAGCCACCAATACATCTCTCTTGAACTAAGACCTAATTGTATCTTTTTTTTTTCCAAAATCGGGAATCATTTGTTGTCTGCCAGCAACATGAGCAACTTTATCAATGGCATTCACTGAATCAGCTCGAAGCACTTTGATGTCGTCTTGTTCAAGCAGATCACGCGTTCTGCTAAAATCTTTTTGCTGTAGCTCCTCCAAACAAACGTCTCCGGTCCTTATTAGCTCCAGCTCGGTAAGATGTGGTGGGAGGGGGTCGAACGTTGTAAAACCAGATGCGTCGGCGAAGAAATGTCGCGACGACGATGCAAGACAGTAACACTGATGAATGAACTGAGGCATGCTGGCATCCCGGACCAGCGTTCCACCGCCGGGCTGTGACAGCACATGTAGTGTGTGGATGGGCAAAATTTGATTGACATTGTCTCTAGCATCCATACGTTTTTGCTTCGCTTCTTAAAAATACCAACAAAAAAAACAAAACAAAAAAAAAAAGAGTCAAGAAATAAAGTTAAGGAGGCGAGCTGGGTCATAGGTTCATACGTAAATGCTCGGGCCTTTTGGCCACCACGGGGTACGCTTGCTGCTTCATCTGAGCCAGGTTGAGCCCGGCAGGCTGACGAATTGGAAGAGGGGCGGAGGCTTCCGAGTTGACGGTCACATCCATCTGCTCTGGAGTGGACACTTCCATGGCCTGGTCCTGAGGGGACTGGAGGAGGGTCGTCCCTCCGCTGGGGAGGAGGGAACTCCGCAGCCAACAGTCCCCTCCGGAAAATTTGACTGGGCTGAAAGGATAGAAATGCCATGTTAAGACAAAGTAATCGTTACTTCATAGCTGAAGAATTCAACACGATTTTTGACATGACAAATCATTTTTATTTATTTAAAAAAAGCGATTCTTAACCTTGTTGGAAGTACTGAACCCCACCAGCTTCCAATGCGCATTCACTCGACTCTTCTTTATTGAATAATAAAATGGGATTCTTTTCACATTCAAGACATAAGTATAGGGTTTACTGGTGAACAAAATGGAACAGGCAGTGTAGCCTTTTTCATTGAATCTGGCTCTCTTCACCCTGAATTCAGAAAGTGTTGTGTTGTTGTATTCCTCATCTCCGTGCAGTTTAAGGAAGTTTTGCTAGATAGTTGTTCTGGACTAGAACGGCTCAACTTGGCATTGCAAATCATGCAGTTGGGATGCTGACTCCTATCACTCAACTCAACTCCATATTTATAGAGCAACCACCGCCGTTTTGTTAGGGGCAGCAGATACAATGAAAACAGCAGAGGCCCCAGAATTGAACCCTGTGGAACACCATACGTTCCATTATACATGTGAATTCATATTGCACATTTTTTTGGGTCAACACAGTATGAAGAGATTAAAATAATAAATCACATGGCATACCATCAGAACAGTCACAAGAGGACTACTAAGCGCACCAAATTCCATTCTAAAATAAATACAAAGTATTGCATACTTCCAATAATTTCCAGATGTTTTTTATGCCACCCAAACATCAAGTACGCTTTAGTCAGGAGAACAGGACAGGCAAATAGCAAAGTTGACAACGACACACAGTGCACAGAGTTCAGTCCTCATGAGGAATTTGTGCATCAGCTGTTAAATGATTACAATAATGTCACTTAGGTACACATGTACAATCAAATGAGATCCAATATGGATCAGAATTTCTGCCTTTATAAAGACAATGATTTTTTGTTGTTGTTGTTGCCAATGTTACTTAGCATTGAATGTTTTACCTGAGAGGCGTTCTTGGGCTGCCGATGAATCGTCGAGGTGAACGGATTTTTGGCTCAAAGGAGAACTTCTCTTTGATATTTTCCAGGACTGAAGGAGCCACATACGTGAACCCCTGTGAGAAAGTAAAAGGGACATCGGAGCAAAGCACAGTGAGCGTTCTCTAGTCAAGACGCCAAAAAGTCCAATGAGCAGCAACTACCAGGAAAGCTTGATTGGCACTTTCACTAAGCGTCGAGTCATCAGGGCTGTCGACCGGCGTCTGACTGGTGAATTTAGAGTCAAACTGACTCACGTCTTCAGCTGATTGCTGCAAAGACAGAGAGCGGGGAACACATCATAAAAAACATTTATAGAAATTAGGGGTGTCAAAATTAGTGCGCTGATTTAAAGCTCCTTTAACGCCACAAATTTTTTTTATCCAGCAAATCATGCCTGCCCCTTAATTGGAAAGCATGTACTGGGGGAATTCCAGTCGCAACGCAGTAGACACGTCCATGTTAAAATTGAGCAGTAATACATTTAAGAATATTGCATAATTGTGGAGTATTTTACAAAAATGTACAGAATTTACTTGATGTTAAAGATTAGATAGCCCTTAATAAAAGAAAAATGCACTGAGCTGTCACCAATGTCTTACAAATGCAATTATGTCATCTAGTGGCGGAAAAATGTCCTCAACACAAATCAGTATCAGTTTTTTACAGTACATCTTTTTAATTTTAACTCAATTTTATGAATGATGCAATCATATTTCTATTAGTTTAACAGTTTTCCCACTTTTCTCTTAAGAGTATGAAAACTCAGAATTTTTTTATTTATTGTACATTTGATTCTACATTTAGAACAGATGTAAAATTTGTAATCGCGAGTTAACTATTGAAGTCATGCAATTAATTATGATTAAAACATTTAATTGCCTGACTCCCCTTATAGAAATGCATTGGTATTTTGAGTTTTGATTGCCCAAAATTATGTTTTTCAAGTTTAGAGCTGCTGTTTGATGATAATTTTTTGGGGCATTCACTTCAATAAGTTTAATTGATTTTGGTAATCAGTTACTGACGAACCATTTTAGTGTTTTATATTCATGACCTTGAAGTGATTTTTCCCCATACAAATATCTACTATAATTATGATATTTCAAGGTTTGGTGCACAATGAACTGGGCCTAAAATACCCCCCCCCCCCTCCCAAAAAAAAGGTACACTTGAAAAGAGTGTGGCCCCCCCCCCCCACTCACCAAGAAAGGTTTGAAGGGAGGCTCCACTTTCCGAGCCAGCAAATCCTCCCAGTTGATGTGTCGGAAGAAGGGATGTGCCTGTGGGACATGACAACGATCCATTGAAGTAAATCAAGTAGAAATACAGTAGAAGAGGGTCATTTTTGTGAAACTTTGTAATGAATTTTGAAATAAATAAAAAAATAAAAAAAATAAATGTATCAAGGCCACACAGACTTCATGGTCAACTGATGCATCAGAAGTGTAACAGCAAAATGTATTCGTATGTCACTCAAGTGGAGGAGTTGCAAGTGCACGTTCACAGATTTATGAAGAGGGTATAATAAAAGTCGCTTCTAATTTAAAAAACACCAACAATAACTTGTGAGAAAGAACTTAACCACTGAATTTAAACATCAGAGCAGCGAACTCACCTGCACCTCTGTGGCATCGCCAGCGCCCGCACCCAACCGCGATGAGGCGTTTCTCTTCAGCAACTGTCCGCACATTTCAAGCCATTAGAAAAAAAACCCACATCCAAACACATTAAGTTCACAGAAACACCTTGAGGTGAAAAACGCTACCCGCTTCAGGAGGTCTCTGGCTTCCTGTGTGAGGTAGGGTGGGAGGCTGAGCTTGCACTTCAAGATTTTGTCGATGGTCTTTTTGCGGTTTTCGCCAGTGAACGGCGGCTATAGACGGAAGGTGAAAAAGAGTTGCTCAATCACTGCAGAAGTCAAACTACACCAAGATTTGCAATTTTGTGAGTCACACTGACCGCCCCAGTGAGCATGTCATACATCAAAGCACCCAAACTCCACCAGTCCACGGCTCTATTATGTCCGCTTCGCATTAATATCTCTGGGGCCCTGTGCCAATGAGGAAAAAAAAAAAAAAGCATGGAAGAATGTGTGGACAGTACAGAAGTGCAATTGGGCATGTTTGTGGCTACTTACATGTATTCAATGGTACCACAGAAAGTGTGGGTGACTGTACCATCGTGGATCGACTCTTTGCACAGTCCAAAATCTGTTAACTTGACATGGCCTGGAAGGAATGTAAGCACAGGTAAGATGGTTTGATTTCACATCTAATTAACTTAACATCTTTGGATTATACAGTGAACCCCCCAAATACTCTGTTTGGGGTTCACAAATTCACATTTTTGGAACCTATCCTCCAATATTCACTGAATACCTTGTAATTAAGTTGTACATTATACGGTAAATTTAATTCTAATACTATCTACTGTACTGTACTATCTTTGTGCTCAGGCCAAAGCAAAAACATTACTTTGGCGCCATCTGGTGGAATTCTGACATTATTGTTAGGTTTAATCCATTTGATTTAGTGTTTTTTTTCCCCCATCTGCTTTTGAGATGTCTTGTTTTGTTGGCGGTCCCTACGAATGTTACTCGTTCATAGTCAACAGTTAAAGTATGTTTCTGCTTCCCTCCAGGTGCACCTACTAACTACTTTGCTGTTACAATGAGTCTAGAGGTGTCAAAATGAATCGATTAGTCGACAACAATACCAAATAAACAGTGTGAGCGGTTATTGAATCCTTAAAACCACGGTAAACCGTCAAACTAGTTATCGGCCCATTCCTATCATTAACCTGTTGCCAGTTAAGCAACAAAATAATAGCTCTGCATTCAACTAAACAGGCTTCAATTTCAAACTAAGTCAATTTGTTTGTAAACAGAGACAAGATCATTATTTCACTATTGATGCCTTGTAGAAAAAAATAATAATCTGGTGTTGTATAGTGATATTTCAGTAAAGGATTGATTGAGGAGTGATTGGTGTTGCAGTTTTATCATCTAACCAATATGTCAAAGCCCTCACACACACCTTGATTGTTTAGCATGATGTTCTCAGGCTTGAGGTCTCTGTAGATGATGCCCTTCTGATGCAGGTGACCCAAAGCCATTGAGATCTCTGCTAGGTAAAAACTACAAAGAAAGACAGTTCCCTTATCGGCATTTTTCACATTTAAACCCTTAACTTAATTGCCTCCCAGAGCTTATGTGTCCCCCCCCCCCTTCTTTTTTTAATCTTCTCACCAGGCTGTGTCTTCCATGAAAATGCCTTCCCTCTCCAGCTGCATGAACAGTTCTCCTCCTGCAAGAGAAAACACAGCAGCATGTATTGTAGTCCCTACTTGACCACTTTGACAAGGACATCTTAATGTTTTTACATCACAATAGATTATTTTAATACAAGACAGTTTATAGTACAATGCAGTGTATATTTGAGGTGCAAACTCTACATTTAAAAGAAGTACAATTTATCATCATCATCCTCATTTAAGTCAATGGTGAGCTGGAGCGTATCCCAGCTGACTTTGGGCGGGAGGCGGCGTGCACCCTGAATTGATTGCCAGCCAACTGCAGATATGCCACTCAAGTGCGAGACTCCTGACGACCGCTAATTTTGCAAGACATCATATGCAATACATAACACACGATGAAGTAAGCGGATTCAAATTCATAGCGGTGTAGTATCCCAAAACGAATTATTCTTTGAGTGTAGGTGTGGATGCTGAAGAGACGTAAGGCACTCGTTATGAAAGGTGTTTGGTGTGTTACACCATTCTAACACCAACCAGAAAGTTGCTTTGACACTTCTACGCCAGCTAATTAAAAAATGCTTGTATGTTAACTGAAAAACTGCTTGGACAGCTCATAAATGCTTTACGACTTCCATTTGACGGTGGTGGTTCTTTAGCGTGTGCCGCTATGCTACTTGTGTCCGGTGTGCACATTGTGGCACTGACCGCTCAGGTACTCCAGGATGAGGTACAGCTTGCCGCCCGTCTGAAAGGCGTAGATGAGATCGACGATGAAGGGATGCTTCACCTCCTCCAGGATGTTCCTTTCCGCCTTGGTGTGGGCCGTGTCCTTGGCGTTGCGTACAATCATTGCCTGTCACACATCCAAAAACAATAACAACAAAACATTAAGCTGTTATACAACCTAATAAAAAACAGTTTGCACACTAGACTGGGAGCGTTCACATAAATAGTGACATTTGTTAATGATTACTAACATGGCAGATCAAATGTTTATCCTTGTTTTTGCTCTGTACTCAAACAGCTACATGGAAAAATGACCCTATGCACCTTTCAAAGGGGTTTCACAAGCTGTACTGATCCAAGACACATATTTTACATTAGAAAAATACCCATAAAAATGTCACTAAAAGTGTATGTCCTGAAACAATGACGACATGTGAAGGTAGTGGAAGACAATTAAATTGTTGAGCCCGTCACTATTCATGCTGGCATGAAAAGGTGAACAAAAATACATTATTTCTAGTACGGTAAACAGATAACAACTAATGTCCTGCAGTATATCTGATGTTATCTCACGGCACAGACACTTGAAATGACTGGCTTAGGCCTGGTACACACAAGGATTTCTCAATTTTTAAATATATTTTTTTAAATCTGTGACAACAGGCAAGACCACACACAACAAGACAGAAAATCTGGCATCTGGAAAGAGTTAAAATTGTACTATTTAAATTTAAAATGTGACTCAAAAGGACAGTAGACCCCCGGGTCTGATTATATCCGTTTCCATTATTTCATATGTGGAAATTTTACTATGAACAAATCCGAGGTCCAGCAAAGATTACAACTGACCTAATCTCCACCTGTAGTTTAAATTCTGGCGTATCTGATTCTCAATGACAGGACTTGATATTATTAAATGGTTGATATTATTAGCTGTGTCTAAGTTCACAGGCCCCCAAAGGCCGAATTTGTCGGCCACCTCCCGTAACGTCCGGCGTGACTGGACTGCACGCCGGTGTCCAAATTCACGTAGCCTTAAAATCTGGCTTTGGAGACGGGACCCGAGCAGAGCACATTTTCATAGACTCCAATGCTTCATTCTTCTTCTACGTCGCTATTCTTCTACACTTACAACATGGATGCACCCCACGTTCAAACACGGTGGACGTTTATTTCCACTTGCCATGTATTATTGCTACATTTAAAAAAATATATGTAGCAATTCGCTTGCATTATGGTACAGTTTGAAATAAAAGGAAGGGTTCGCTCCTATCTTGATCTAACTAAATTTAAGTATAACTCTCCAAAATATAAAGAAAGTTAAGACCGCATTCCAAGTCAAGAGGCTTCAGAATTATGGGCCATGACTTTTATCACAGACGACTAAGACTATGTTGCAAAAGAATGCTTTGCAAATTCACAAATAAGTCACTGGGTTTGTTTGGGGCCAATCAAGGGGAAACCACTTCAGTATCAAGCAGAATATCCGGAGACAGGCGTGTTTTGCAGTGCCAAGGCTGCAGCACAGCAGCACAAATGGCAAACTTCCAAACTGGCCCAGAAATTTTAACACCACAACCACTGGCCTCAAGGACACACAACGCAGTGGGACCTCAAAAGTTAAATGGCCGACATTGTACACTTTGGAATCTGGCTGTTTCCCCCCACAAAATATGTTGAAGTCACAAAGCTTCATATTTCAACCTGCCATAATCCATATCAGAATATATTGTACCGTATTGCTTTTTTTGGGGGGCTTGGAGTTCTGTAAGTGAGGTAAAGGAATACACACTGTAACTGTAAGTTACACCTTTGCAGTATGTTTGCAGCATCACCATACGCTTGTCATTCATTAATCAAAATTAAGATGTTTTGATTGATGTTTAGGAGTGAGTAACTTCTTTTTACCCATGCGTAACAAGTAATCAAGTTACTAAATTGAGATTTAGATATTTTTTCATCTCTAACTGCATAAGAACTTGTTTTGTTACACCACTAAGCAAACATGAACAAATTGACTGAATATTAAGTCATTTTTCTTCTTTAACTCACTAGTGTGGAATTATTTTACCAAGTTTTGCAGATCTGTTAAGACCATAATGTCATGATTGGTGGTGAAATGCTTTTTTTTTTGTAGTCCTTTTGTATTGTTTTGGTTGAATTCTATTTAATTTGTTTTCATCTGGCTATGTATGGGTGCTCTGTGCTATTACACACAAGTACTGCATGTGCACAATTTACATTTCCAACCCACGAGCTATGTTGGCTAGATTTTAGTGACAAAGAACATACGAGTGTACTTTAAGATGACGCATTGCGATTAACTATGCAAATGGGGTACAGGTTAATAGTCCTGCTCTTTTATGACAGTTATGAATGCTATAATGTCATTTAAAACATTGCCTGCTCAGGTAATAAAGGTTTTATGATGGCAACAACTTGACTGTGGAAGATCAAATTCTCCAACAGAAGAAATTAACTCAAAAATCCAAATAAACTGGAAGCTCCATCACTGGTTTTCAAAACAATGACGAAAACATACCTTTTTTAAGACTTTCATGGCAAATATTTTTCCTGAAGCAGCCCCGACTACTTTTCGAACTTGAAAAACCTGCAAAAAGGGGAAAAAAAGTCATTTATGAACTCAAAACAAGTTGAAAATAAAATAGATCGAGGCTTTGCGTCCCTCCAAAACATACCTTTCCATAACCTCCTTTACCCAAAACTCTTAGCAGTTCAAAACACTCTGGTCTAATATTTTCTGTCCCCTGATTGACGTTGTCTTCTGATATCTCGATCTTCTCGCAACCTTCCATATTACTGCAAAGAGATATCCAATACAGAAAACATGTTGTGGTCATACAATTTCTGGTGACAAGTCTGACAACCGACATTCAATACTTACAATTCAAACCCGCTGCATTGGTCCATGATGTCATTGATTTGTGCCTGGAAGCAAAAGCAGATGCCAATGTCAAAAATAAAGAAGAGCACAACATAGAAAATAAAACAATGCCTTTTTTCCAAGCATGAATGTCAACATTCTTCTTTTTTCCATTTCCTGATAATGCTTCTATAAACAATTAACGCTCTGTTTAGCGTGCTTAATATTAAATAACGTAATACAATAGTAAAAGGTGATGGCTGACTGCTTAATTAGTGCAACATTATGTAAATAGTTTCCACAAATCCACTATATCACCCAAGGTGAGGCTGGGGTTTTCTGCATGTCTGTGTACAAAGGTGTTCCTCTTCATGTGATAAATAAGCCGTTGAGGCGCAACACTGTTTCCCGAACATCAACATGACGCAAGATGTTTAGCAATGTTCTAAATTTAAACACCCAATAGATTAAAAAAACAACAACAATCTAATCTAAAACGTAAGCTTGTTTTTTTTAGATCAAATGTTTAAAATGATCGTGCTATTAAATGGAAAATACCTTTAACAGTAGGTATAAAAGTATATTGTCATTGGGAAATACAAGACTCTGTACACAACTCAAACAGTAGTGTGGTAGTACATTTACACAGATTCCTCCTGCACTAATAGCGAGAAGTCCACACAGAGCCACTCTGTCACAGTACTGCCAAAATAAACTGTTGCACACTGGGACACATTTATCACTACTGCCCAGTGGCCAAGTAAGGCTGCGCTTGCACAATTCCAACATGACAGCTACGGCATTTAAACATGACAGCACCGCAGTTCATCTAACTGCCGTTATTAGGTAGAATCGAAGTAAACTAAATTGGCAGCTCTGAAAGAAGTGCAGGTTAGAAGTGGCGAGCATGTTAGCTTGTGCTAACGAGGCCCGGGAGCTCCGGCTGCGGGAGTAGGCCCGCGGTGGTTGGCAGGCGAGCAGGCAGGCTAAGCGGCTAATTGCTAGCGCGCTAGCTAGCTAGCTACTGTGCATTATGAGTTTCTGCAGTTACAAGTCGCTCAGAAGCTTCGTTTAAAGTACCTCATCAGTCTCATCATCGGAGACATTTTGCTCCGGCTGGTCCAAATCAATGTCAAACACTCCGGCCATGGCAGCGCTTCGCTCAGTTCGCTCTGTCACAGACCGCAAGAATCACGTCCCCCACCTCATGTACAAACACACACCGCCGCCATGACCGGCTACTACACTGAGCATGCGCAGTGCTGTGTACGAGCAAAGGGGCGGTGGGCGGCAGCCCAAGATTTTTTTTTTTCATTTTTTTCACAAAACAAAAACGCTGAGTCAAAAGTCCTCACCGGCCTAAATCAATTGTTTTGAAAGGTGCTACACACGGTGACTACAAATCTCAATTAAATATTCAAATTAATAATAAAAATACACTTTATTGCAGATTAAATTGTCCAGATAAGAGCAAAAACATTACATAAAAAAGATAAAACTAATAAAAATTAGAAATTGATATTAAATGTGGCCGTAAATAACTAATCAGTAAATGTCACTTTACACACTGCAAGGGCCACAATTTAGAAAGAAAGAAAAATGAATTATTCTTACAAGAATATAATTGTCTAATAGAAAAAAAGTTGTCTATTTTCGACTGAAGTGTATTACATTCAATAGAAAAATAAAAACAACAACCGAACCTTCTTGTTTTTTGTCCATCCAGGGGGCTTATTCCCCCCTGTTGTATGGAATCTTTTTTCCAGAATTTTTGTTAAAATTTTTGTTGTCTGCCATTAAAAAATATTCAGAAAAATAGAACAAAATTCAGAAAAAAACATTTTCAGAAAAACAGAAAACGAATTATTAAAAAAACAAAAAACAGAAAAAAACATCCAGAAAAATAAAGTGGAAATATTCACAAAATCTGTTTCCAAAGCTGATTAAAAAATAGCAAAAAAGAAAAATATATTCAGAAAAACACATTTACATAAAACAGGGAAAAAAACTAAAGAAAGAAAGAAAAAAACAAACAACGAAACAAACAAAACAAACGAGCACCTATAGTGTTGACCAAATCTGCTAAATGCAGAATTTCTTACAGCGCCTCAATAAACTCTCGTGACTGAACGATGTGTTGTTAGAGCAGAGGCTCTGATTAAGACTACAATAGCATTTAGTTTGAAAGTTCTACACGAGTGTGTACCGGAAATCCGTTGTCACGGCGGCAGCAATGAAATGCTACAGTGTTGCTATGTTGCTTCCAAATGCATACATGGCCAACTGTAGTGGTTGTCAGGAGCTATATTGACTATATGTAGATGTAGGAGTCTCATACTTTACTTGGATACAAAATGTCAGTGGTGACGGTCCAGTTGGGTCAGTGCGGCAACCAAGTGGGTTTGGAGATGTTTGACACCCTTTACAATGACGCTCAGGCTGGCCAGAGGAAAACATATGATACTGCCAGTTGTGAACGATTCTTCCACCAAACTGAGCATGGAGGTAACCTGTCTCCCTCCCTTTTGCGTGTCACTATATATCGACTTTTACTCATTTCCTTTTGATAGTTGTAATTTTCAGTTTTTTCAAAGCAAACAGTGTTAGAGGTATGTCAGAAAAGTCCCAGGACTCACGGTGCTAAATCAACCTCTATCTGTAGTATATACTCCGTGCTCCCTCCCCAATCTTTGCCAAGTTAAATGGGGTCATCAATGGAACCATTTTGGAAGACATGGACAAGATCAAGATGTCCATGACGATCGACATGTAGGATCCCTGAAGAATAATTCCAGGGGTGCATGAAGGGAAGAAAAGGGGCTAATTTGTATTTAAGATATTCTTGTGACAACAGTCCTGCAACCTTGTTGGCACACCTTTTTGTTGTTTACATTCTTGATTTAGACCTTATTGCCAGGGCAGTGCTGATTGACATGGAGCCAAAAGTTATTAAGCAGAATTTCAGCAAGACGACCACATCTGGCAAGTGGAAGTATGACAATGCATCAAGCTTCAACCAGAGGCAGGGGAGCGGAAACAACTGGGCAAACGGGTACGGTGACTTGAATTTTTATGATTTGTGTAAATGCTTTAGTTAACCTTTATATGTCCTCTCAAGTTCTTCCCTAATGATAGAACAATCAATCCTAAAAATATTTGATAATGAAAGCCCTAATGTAAAGCTCAAAAATTCTCTCCAGGTTTTGCAAACACGGCCCTCGTCACAGACAAGCAGTAGAAGACATCTTGCGGCGAGAGGTGGAACGCTGTGACCAACTGCGTGGTTTCTTGGCCATGATGAGTGTGGCTGGTGGAACAGGCTCTGGTGTGGGCTCCTATGTCACTCAGTGTCTGCGGGACAACTACCCCAAATCCTTCATTGTCAACCACCTAACCTGGCCATACGCGACAGGCGAGGTATGAAGACTTTTAAAAAATGTGTTGCTACAAAGAACTAACCCCTCCATCTTTTAGGTGATTGTCCAGAACTACAACTCAGTACTGACATTGGGTCACCTCTACCAGCTGTCAGATGGCCTCCTGGTGCACGAGAATGACACAGTGCACAGGATTTGCAGTCAGCTGCTCCATATCAAAGACATCTCCATTGCTGATATCAACAAGGTGATCGCTCATCAGCTGGGCACCGTCCTTCAGCCTGCGCTCACTGCGGACTCTCATGGGGTCTACAGCAGGAATCCTCTGGGTGAGGAACACACGGCATGATTTCTACTAGGGTTGCTGTTGGGCAAGTATAAAAATATATAGAGAACCTTGGAAATTGGGATTATTTACAGGAAGTGCAACCGTTAATGGCACACTGTCATTTCTTCTTTCCCCTCAGGTGAATTAGTGAGCGCCCTCGCGTGCCACCCCGAGTACAAGCTGCTCAGCATGAGCACCATACCTCAGATGCCGAGTTCCTCCATCGCATTTACCGATTTCAGATGGCCAGCTCTGCTCAAACACCTGCGGCAGATGCTCATCTCCAACACCAAGATGGAGGAAGGTGAGTGTGGCCAAAAATGGATTCTATGAACACTCATCTAGGCCAGTAGCCTGCCAACTAATAATCCTATCCAATTTGCTAAATACATAAATTGTACTCATGAAGAAAAAAATCAATGTAATGAATAAGGACAACCCAATAGATTTGTTAAAAAAAACTTGAATTTCCTTTCAGAATCAATATTTTCCTATACTGTATTACAGAACAGCCCCAAAGAGTCTAGCAAAGCGAAGGGTCACAGTTCAAGTAGAATTTTTTTCTTCTTCCCACTAGAACCATTTCACACTTTTTAAAAGTGACATTATAAAAGACTATGTTGGCAGGTATAGACTGGCAAGTGCGACCTTTGGCCGTCTCAGAGCGGACGAGGAGTCTGACTGGATCCAGCGTCAACATTTCTTTGGCCAATCTGCTCATACTGAGAGGCAAAGACGTGTCCAGCGCAGAGACAGGTTTGACACGTTTAACACTAGCAGCTCTCTTGTTCAAAGACCTAACGTGTGAATAAAAACTCTCTAGTTAACTTCGACGATGCAGCCCTTTACAGCTCATGGCTCTCACCTAAAGAGGCTTTCAACGTTTGGAAATGTCCCGTGTCGTTTAATAAATACGAAAAAACGGCGACTTTGGTCAGCAACAGTCAAGCTCTGATCGAACCATTGGACAACATGGTGAGAAAAGCTTGGAGTATGTTTACTGCAAGGTGAGTTTGACATAAGAGACTGGTTAGTCCTTCTAGGGTTATGTAAAATAAAATCATACTGTATAATATCAATGATGTGAGAATTTACAATATATTCCCATTCACATCATGTTCTTTTTTTGTGCAAATTATCCTAGTGTTACTTCTTTGTTACAGGGCTTACATCCATCAGTACACAAAGTTTGGGATCTCAGAAGAAGATTTCCTTGAAAACTTTACATTTGCAGAGCAAATAATTTCTAGCTACAGTCAACTGGGCTGTAATGGTTAAAATTGAATGGCTGCTGTCTTTTACCTGGAGGACTCCAAATACTGCTGCAAATACTTTACTTGTTACATGACTAATAAATGTATTTTTGCTGCTCAAAGAATCAGTGTGACATACAAAAGACTACAGTTTTAAAAGGAGCCACACTACACATACAGTAATAATGCAATCAATTTATTGTTTACGGATTCCACACGGTAACATTTTTAGCATTAGATAAAAACAGGCTATTAATCCAAGTGCAGTACACTCCACATACAAGTAAAAAGCAGGAGAGGACCCACAACTTCAGTCAGCTTACAGACCACTGTTGCCATGTGAGATTTAACAGCCAACACCAGTCTGATAAGCTAGCTGAGGAGGTGGAAATTTGGCGATCCAGATGCACACAGCCAGGCTGAAACAAGAGCCACGAGGAACAGAATAGGAGGACAACATGGAACTACCACACACCGGTAGTAGCAATTGTAACTCGGATGCAGCCATCTGTATAGCTGTGTCAAGTTGTACTTACCTGGAAGACGATCATTTCTTCAAAGGACATAAACTGTATATTTCCAGCATTAGCACAATAAGCAAACCAATGAATCACACTTGGGATGTAAGTGTCATTATTGACATGAGTTTATATATGATCCAATCCAAGGTCCAATCTAACAGTACAGAATTAGAAATGGGACTAGTTGCCTTAATGTACAGTGTCACTACAAATGATGTCACTTGTTGGATTCAAGGTGACTCCTGCCCACATACTGTTAGAATAGAAATACATTTATGCATAATGTCCATGATTAAGATATCTACACAATGTGCAAACCATCAACACCACATTTTACATTGATATTGCTTTTTCCTTCTTTTTTTGTGGAACTGACAAGTCCAGGAGCAAATAAAATATTAATGTCTAACAGGTCCCAAAACAAAATCCCAACCCTAAAAAGACAGCATCTAGAAGCAGTTATCCTGGCAGCACACTCAATCAAAAGCCATTCATATTATACATTAATGTTACAAAATTAAATAAAAAGTCAATAATTATTTTCAAGGGAAGTCGAGACGTTCCCATCTTTGCATAAGGCATCACGTCTGATAGGCAGTGCCCGTGCACAGAAGACACCAACCACCCACTGCCTCACTTGTGAGGTCAAAGGTCAAAGTATGGAATCATCACAAAGTAAGACCATTAAATTAGCAGGATAACCAGGCGCTCTGCTCTGCACACACCGAGTGAGATGAAACCAATTACGAAAATGGTGGAGACGGACGGTCGTTAAAATGCGGACACACACATACCGAGGACAGGACACAGTCTGCTTTGGAGCGCTCAGCCTCTGAGCGAGGAGGTGGAGGGTGACAGGGTGAGGTTTGTCGGCAAGTCATGAGAGGACATGGTCTGAGCAGCAGAGGCGCAAGATGCGCAGTCACTTCTTGGATGGTTGCACCGCTTCGTCCGTCATCACTTGGTCTTCTCCACCAAGTGCTTTTGCTGCTGGAGTCGCTTGCCGTAACTTTGAGCCATCGAGTTGATGATGGAGATGACAAAGTAGCACACCATGACCAGCACCAGCTTTTCAAACAGCCAGGAAAGCCAGTTGTCATCCTGGAAAGTAGCAGTGGCAGTAGATTATATATCAGCACAACAGTTTACTGCAAAATGAAAAGTTTATGAGTATCTAAAAAAATACAAGGTAGAAGGCAAAGAAAAAATATTTTGCTTACAATAAAGACAATGCTCACCCACTATATTGCAAGTCAGCATTTGCGCTTCCGCTATATTGAGTTATTTTTAAGCAGTATTTACTGTAATACCTTCTCATGTGGGAAAGGAGAGCCACAGTTAACAATGTACTATGCCATTTATTGTACACTAAAAAAACAGTAGGCACACACATACAGAAACTGCTGTTGGCAGCAGCTCTCGCCTATCCCACCAGGCCCCGCCTCTTAAAGGCACATGCATGTACACAGATGCTACATATTGCTTGCAATATGTTTTTAGCGTTAAATTAAGTTTAAATGTGTTTTGAAAAGTGTGTTGTAACAAGTTTAGATTTGTTTTAATAAACTTAAATATGTTAAGTGTGTGGGAGGGTTAAAATTAAGTTTTTTTTTTTTTAGGTCTCAATGTTGTGGAGTTTTACTTATGGGGGTGGGTCATGAAAAAACAGGGGTTCGCTGTATTAGAAATTCATTCTAAGGAAGGCTGATGAAAAATAAATTTTGAACCAGATTTTTCCTTTGTATGGCAAAATATAATTTTAAATGAACATGACATTGACCACATTTTGGAATGAAAGCAATTTAGTAGCACCATGATTTGCAGGTGCTCAAAAGAATCTGAAGAGAGCATAATCTTTCATAACTGGATGAAAATCGTTAGTTGTCCATAATTTAAGTCTTAAGTCCAGAAGGGCCATTAAACAATATTATGAGCTTCTATCCTGAAGATAAACTGCAACATTCAATTGCTACTTGCTTGCAAGTCTTGCTACTTTTCACCAAGTGAACAGCAGAATAAATTCAGATCAAACTAGGCCTTGACACTATTTGCCTTCCAAAGTTGTTTTTCTCAGTAACTCAAACTGAGGTATTTTGAGTCGCTAATAGCTATACATATTAAAAATAAAGCTGTTATTGAAAAAAAAAAAAAATCTGTTATTGGTATAATTCCGATCAAATACTATATTTCTGTAAAACTTAATATCCATTGTGATGATAGGCATAAAGAAACAAAAAAAATCTTACATGTTCAAATACTTTGAGACAAAAATATACATTTGTCGTAAGCCAAGTGCCAAGCCGTGTAAATGTCAAATAATTAATCAGTGATCATTTGCATTGAAAGATAACTATTTGCAAATAAAATAGCTTGTCCTTACCGATGACGTTGTTCCTTTCCCGTGATGCAGCTTGTTCCTTTGTGCTTCCAGGTAATGGCTGAAGGGCTTCTGGAGTGCTGGGCCTACTTTGGGTATCGACCTGGCAAACAAAACAAATCAAGACAAGAGATCTGAATGACTATTAAACTTACCCAGAGACGGAGAGGAGCCCGCGGTCACAGAGCATCAATACAATTGGATTTTTTTGTATTCATTATCAAGCAAAGATCCTGAGAGTCGCCATCCTGCATGCGAGTCCAGCAGGAGGGAAGGCAACTGAAGCACTAGCTCCTCAGCCCTCCTTTTATACTTCTTAGCTCTCCTCGGGCACTTGTGTCAGCCCCTTCAACCGGGAAGTGACTCGACATGATGTCATCACCCTTACCACCATCTGGGTGCAAAGACATCTAATCAGGGCGTACTTGCATCCTTATTAGGCAGGGTATGCTATCTCTACAGGGGGTGGAGCAAAGCACAATGGGCTCGTGATTTCTGTGCTTGAAAAGCAAATTGTTTAAAATGTTAAAAAACAAGTGGGCGAAGTCCACAATGTTCTCACAGAATCCGTCCGATTAGGACAAAAGCATACTGTCTAGACTCGACTAAGCAAAGCTATAGACACGACTAAACCAATATCAATGACCGATGATTTCACTTTGAATGACTCGCATGCAGTCATGTCACGCGAGCACGCAGGAATACATACACAGACCGCCGCGTATCACGGCAAGTCACCACGCTTCTTATCAGACCGTCATTGGCTTTTGCACAATGGAAGCGGGATTCTTAATTGGGCATGGACTAAGGTCCCAGTGTCATCAAAGTCCATCCATTATTTGTGAGTGTTATTATTTATTTATTGGTCAAACTTAATTTGAGTGGATTTTGTATCATGTTTTTCTTATGTTGTGCTCAGAGTTTAGATCAGACAATAACAAAAAATAATGCTTTATTTACTATATATATTGATATTTTAAAAAATTCTGATAGGATTTTTATTTTTTTTTACTATGACATGACTGTAGCAAATAAAATAGTATTTTAATTCTGTTAAGTGAATCTTTAGATCAGTAAATGACCTTAGTGAATGATGATGAATGATTATTATTATTTGTATTGTAGTGTATTTTAATAATGGTAAATATAACTAAGACATGGAATAGACAAATAGTATTTAACTTGGTGTTTCTGTTGAAAAAATGTTTTTGGTATCATTGTTTTCGTAATGTTGTGCACGGTTTAGATCAGGACATAAACAAGAGTGTTTTTTTGTATTATACATTGATGAAGAGTTGTACAATATGCTATAATGATATGCAGTATATCATACAGTATAAAACGTCTATTAGTATGTAATTTATATTGCGGATTTCTTTTGCAAGTTTATGTCAATATCAAAAGACATTGCACCAGATTGGTACCCCTAATGTTCAGACTGAGACATCACAGTCAGGCCTTCACAACAAACTGTCAATCTTGTGTTCCTAAAACTTAATTGCCTCAAACGGTTTTGATTTATTGGCAGATTTACTAGATAAATGGTTGGCATACTTAAATGTTACTTTCAGCACTGTGTTGTACATTATTTGGCCACAGGATATTTGTATTTCATTAGATTTCTATTGTTTTTTTCTATTGTTGAAGTTTATGTAAAATACTTATTTTATAAGTAAAGGGAGAAAAGATCTTAGAAAACTGCCACTACTTACATGTACTTTTAAGGAAAAACATTACATGATGGGGTTATATCAGGATATAAAATAAAATACCTGTATCTGGATATTAGGATTTTTGCCCATATCACATACCTCCATTCCGTAGTGATGTGTTTTAATTAGTGGTGCCCTCAATCAATAGGCTAATGTTCACGGAAAAGTATGTGATTGGCATATGTTGATCAATGTCCTTCATTGCCGATAACAAAAACCCCAACACGTGTTGGTCATATTTGGCAAACTGCAGCAAACTAGAGACCAGCTTGTGTGCAGTGTAGCGCCACCTCCCCCTTTCCATAGCACTGCACATGTAAACTGTCAATTTGAAATAACGTTATTTTTAATTTAACCAGATATTAAGTTAAATTACTAATCCATCTCTTAAACATCCAATATTTAAATGTATGAACGTTTATATACATTTGTTATATTACTGGTATACAGCTCCAAGAATTTATAGTAAATTAAGATAGGAAAAAAGCTTCACCAGGAAGTCTTAATATGCAAATTTCTAAATTTCAATCACACTAGTTATATCTTGAATCATTGAAACAATACAAAATCCAACTACAATATCTGCTGAATCACATTTTTTCCCCCGACAACTAGACCCACAATAAAGATGTTAAATTTGATGGTTGAATCACTAACATAAGATAAATTAAGCTATTCTAGCAGACTGTTTTAATTATTTAGGTCTAGGTTCATTTCCCACATTGCTGGAGAACATTGTTGAACTTTGTGAGTCATATCAACATGTCTGAATGGGACCTCACATGCTGCACCACCAATGCTGCAGAGATGTAAATGGCTGGCGGGAAATGTGGACAGCCGTCCTGAATCCCCCACTCCGGAGTGAAAGCACTTACCATATTTTTCGGATTGCAAGTCACTCCAGAGTATAAATCGCACCAGTTAAAAAAAAAATAAAAAATCGTGAAGAAAAAAACCCACACAAGTCACTTTGGAGTCATATTTTGTTTGGGAAATGTATTTTACAAAAACTGAGACCAAGAACCGTAGAGCTCGGACTCACACCCAAAATCCTCGTTCCCTGATTGCTTCACTCCGACTGTTCGGAAAATAAGAGCTTTGTTCCATATGTTCAGTCATTTAGAGTGAAAGCTTTAGTATCTGCCAACTAGAGGCAGACACCAAAAGCAGTGATTCTCCACCATTGGGCCCAAAAGGCTGGGCTGCCGGCAGACAGTAAAAACAAAAAACTGTATCCCAATTTTGGGTAGCCTACAATACAGAGGTTTATTATGTTCCCACATGAAACATATTAGGTAAAGGACAAGAAATACAACTGCCTCAGGCTCCACTTGTTTACTCCGCAAATAAATACAGCAGCTCAACCTCTGGTTAGCGGATATATGCTTAGGGTGGTATCATACTCATTTAACATGGTGTTTCATGAATGTGAATATTACTGCACAATGAAAGAAAAAAAAACTTCTAACGGCATTTAAACAGTCAATCCTTGTCTTATTTGATGTAGCAAAGTGTTCATAGCATAATCTTTCAGTCTGATCAAACTGTTACTCGTCTCAATTACGTCATTATTGTCCCCAAAAAAAAGGCTACTGATTTTGCAAAAAGATCAGAACTGAGAAGACTTCAATAGTAATTTTGTGCCAGCTTCATGCTCATGTGCTCTAAATTGCCCTTTGATGTAAGCATACTGTACAAAACAGGCTGGAGAGGGGCTCTCGAGGACTGAACTTGAGCACCCCTGATATACATGTATTAGAGCAGGTTTCACCAATTCCGGCCCTCGAGGTCCGGATTCCTGCGGGTTTTAGATGTTTCCGCCTACCAACACACCTGATACTAAAGATCAGGATCATTATCAGGCATGCTGATGAGCTGATTATATGAATCAGGTGTGCTAGTGGGCGGAAACATCTAAAACCAGCAGGACTCCGGACTTTGAGGACCACAATTGGTGAACCCTGTATTAGAGGCTATTTTAAAATGATACGCTTTGTCTTCACTTCTATATAACAGCGGGTCTTGACTTTGCAACAACGGGAATGCAGGTTTTACAATGACAGCAGCTGTGAATGGTCAATGAGTTTTCACACTGATTCCTCATTCACCTACTGATCATGCAGCAGCATCAGGAGCAACTGGGGTGTCAGAATCTTGCTCAAGGACACTTCGACATGGTCAGAAAGGTCGGGGATCAAAGCCACAACCTCTGGGTTGGAAAACGACCACCCTCCCACCTGAGCAATGCCAACAACTGGCTACAATAAAGCACTGACTGACTCGTGTGAAGATACTTACCCAATGAGAGACACCATTTGCTCCACAATGTGCTTGCTGAAGGTGATGATAACAAACAGCTTCTGTTGACAGATGACAAACACAATGTGGTAAAGCAGGAGATTACACTTCACAATCAAATGTATGACATAAAACCAAGGCTGAAATTGATAACAGACATACTGATGTTTGCTAAATTACAAAATGTAAATGTGACTATGACCCATTTTAAGCTGCAGGGAGGTTTTTTTGTGGTTTACAGTGTTAGTGTGGGGCATACCACAATATTCTTCTCCGGTCATGAAAGTGATCAGCATTTTAAAGTGTATGACACACGGACCCCCTGGACAATTCTAGACAGGATATGACATGTAACGTCCACCAGGTTCAAAGCATAAGCACACATGCACAAAATAAAGCCTCAAGCCGTTCAAGACATTTTATTGGGTTTAACTTTCTTCAGTAATGTCCACTTTACATCCTCTTGAACCCCTGCTGTGTGCCGGGACCCTTTCTCTGAAATATGCGATGGTGAGGTCACTGACTGGTACCACCCAGGGATGGAAAGATATAAAGACTCACTGACTCGCTCGCATACACAAACTTACTTAGACAAGGTTCATATTAGTCACTTGTGTAGAAGACTGAAAAATAATCTCTTTAATTAGCAAGACTTTCCTGATCTGGATAAACTGAACAAGTCCGAACTCTGTAGAGGGCTTCTGGCTGCTTTTTCCATGCTCTGAGTATTTATATATTTTTTGTGCTATAATATCCTTTCTGTCTTTGTTTCACTGACTCATGATTAAAATTGCACGATTGCTGTATTATTTTGGTGAAAGTTAGCTTCTACTTTCCAACTCCCGACCGCCTCTGATTGGTGGTTGAATGGAAGCACTGACCTGTATATGCATTTTGATGATGGCTTTTCCGATGAGGGTTGCCCCAAAGAAGGTCCAAAAGGGAACCAGGAAGTGCCCACAGGTGATTCCCGCCAAGTCAAAAAGTGGATTCGGGATCTACAATGATAGATATCAGATGGTTTGAAAATTGTCCCCTAGAGCCATAATTGTAAAAAACGCAATAAGAGGAAGACTACTTAGCAAATTTTCCTACCGAAGCACATGCCAAGATCCCAAAGAATCCCACTTTCTGCACCATGTGTTGGACTCCCATTTTTGCTCTGGTGACAAAATCCTGCAAGAGGAAAGGAGAAACATTTTACAAACCTAAGCTAAAACATTGCTGAAACCAGATGTCTTCAACTATCTTTTTAATAAATGATATTAAGCAGTAATTTAAAAACTGCATGCCTTGGATTCTTACAAGCTGATTCCAGACATAAGTAAACACCAAATCTGCTTTTTTTTTTTTTTAAATTTTACCTGACAATACTGATATGAGTGAAAATATGCGATTCATTTATTTTTGTGTGCAACTTTAACCATAGTGTCATATACATATGTATGTAATGTCAACATCCATAATGGCTCAAATGTAAACCAACAAGATGAACTGAATTGATAATCCATCAACATCCATCATTAAATCAATCAACACACATCTCCACAATAAACAATACAGCATTGTTTGTACAGCATATTATGAGGAAATGGTGATATAATATGATCATTATACAAGACACAGAACACGATCAGTTGTTTTCTTATGACAGCAATCAGCTGTGACCCAATGAGGACAGATCAAATGCCGGCGATGTACTGCACACCAGGTTTCTCCAATTACTGTTCCGCTGACTCAGCATCTGATCTCAGCAGTGTCCAGTCATGTGAACCTGCTTCCTGACAGAGCTGTCTGTCATTCAAATTAGAGACCCGTGAAAAGAGGGTGGAGGGCGGGAGAGGTACAGACAGCACAAAAGCCTGGGGGATGATTAAAGGGGGAGCAGTGCTCAGGGTGACTCACGCGCACACACAAGGATTTACTGGAAGCGTGAAGAGGGCGGGGCTTCGCTGAAGTCACGTGGCACTATGGGACCTATGACTGGACAGTTGTTTCATGGTCAGTTGGCATTATGAGGGCTAGCGGCTACCCGATTTGATAGCAGCTGCATATATGTCGTGTATGATACGTAAAAGAGGAAATGGAGGAAGTTGATGTCATATTTCTATTTACAGTGATTTTTTTTTTTTAAGTCTACAGACCTTTGATAAAATGCTAGGTTTTTGTGCCATCCATCCATGTGACCTACAACTTGTACAACTTAGCTGAACACAAAATAAATATTTGAGAGAGGAGGTAAAACCAAACAACCAACATGCAGCTGCGTTCAGAATTAACCAATCACATTTTAACTCGTGAAATGGGATGGTATGGTATGGTATGTTTAACTAGGGATGTCCCGATCCGATCACGTGATCGGAAATCGGGCCCGGTCACGTGGTTGCTGACTCGATTGGAATCGGACCGTGTCTCCCAATCAGGACTCTGATAAATATATGAGGTTATTTTTTAATAACTTTTTATTAGATCTGGAGTTGCGCGGTAGCACAGAGTGAATTTTCCACACAGCATGCGGCATGGTCACTTTGCATAATGCCATCGAGCGGCCGGGCTGAGCAAGAAAATAGAGCCAAGGAATTTAGAAGTAGATGATAATAAGTTTCGCTGCTTCCTGCTGCTGTGCTGCACTTCACAGCCGGGAAGCCCCACCGCCATCAGCTAGATGGTCTTTATGTTTGCTTAACAACAAATGCAGTTTTCACAGGTGGAAACCCAAAGCTAAAAACAAGCACTATTTAATGCAAGCCATCAATCTAAAAGGCAATACCTGAGCATCTAGAAACGCCCAGTCACATGTTCCAATACTTTTGCAAATTTGAAAAGTAGGTCTGTTCAACCAAACGGTGCTCTGCATTTATATGTATAAATACTGTGAAATAAAAGCTGGCATTCTGAACTTTTGTCTCTTTTATTAATTTTTTTTGACCTGAAACCCAAGAGTCTTCAAAAGGACAACAAAAGGAATTGACCTAACCGTTCCACTATTTTTGGACTAAATAATGATCTTGTGATAAGACACTCAAAATGTTCCTTAAACCATAAATGATAATGGCATCGCAACAAATACCGGTGTGGAACACTAACCTGTGCGTTCTCAGCCTGCTCCAGCATCTCCTCAAACTCCTCATATTCTTCATCGTCAGGATCAGCCCCAGACTGACGTGCTGCTCTGGCCATGAAATATGGAGGCAGCTCTCCGATGGCAGTGCCTGCACCCTAAAAAGACACAAATAATTATTTAAAGACGGCAACTGCAGCTTTCTGAAGAACATGCACTTGACTTTGGTAAGAACAAGGTCAACAGTGTTTGTTATTAGGTAGAAATGCTGGACTATCCCCCCCCTGGATTTCCCCACCTTTTAGTTACAAGAATAAAAACAACATCAACTTACCCACATGCAGGCTTCAAGGCGGACCTTTGACATGATGGAGAAGAGGGAGATACTTCCCTCAGCCCCTGCAAGTTGAGGACACACAATCTGATCTGGGTACGGAGGCTCTGGAAAATCTGTTGAGCTACACTCATATGCTGCCAGTGTCACTGATGCTATATGGGGACCCTTAAAAAACAAACAAAAAAGACACACATTCAACCTACTACTGTATGTTACATGGTAGGTGGCAATCCATCCATCCTTTTCCATTAACACTTAACATGTTCAGGGTCACAGTGAAGCTGGAGTTGATCCCAGTCAGTCATACAGGACTGGCATAGACCCACACACCTTGTTTCCACCAAGAAGTACCATTGAGTCTGGTATGTACAGTTTTTCCCCCCCCCCATGTTTCCAACTTTCCATTGTAATACAGTGCAAAAATTAGCATTGCTTGTGACCCGGACTGCTCGGGTAGGGCAGAGCTAGGACTCATGCCGACAGAAATGGCCATGAGATAAAATTCATCCTTTTTTATACCACTTATATTAAGGTGGGTCATGGGTGAGCTTGAACCTGTCCCAGCTAACTAATTCTGGTGTACACCCTGTACTGGTTGCCAGTAAAACACATTACATGCCATGTGCAATACAGTCACACTGATTAACTTAAGTGTTCAATTAACCTAACATGCATGTTTTTGTGACGTGGGAGAACCAAGAGAAATCCCACGCACTTATGGGGAAAACATGCAAGTTGTAGAGAACGCATGAGGAGTGAGGAGTGCTGATTTCTCATGAGAACATTATTCCGGAAGAATATTTTTGTCTTGTGTGAAGAAATGTCGTAATACTGGGTACAATACTGTTTAAAGTGGACTGTGTGTAAACTGAAGAAAGCGCCTCTGTACTGAGGTGCAGCTTCATGTAGGACAGGCTGCCGTCATCGCTCTGTAATCGTACGCTATCCATCATGTCAGAATTGACTCAATCACTTGAAGATGGCATAATGGAGTTGCTGTGGTGTGGCTACAGGTGTGCCTGTTCTTATTGAGACCAGGTGGTGAAACTTAACAAGACATCTTTTCAGCCATTAATGATGATGTGACAACCTGTCAGACATATTTGACAATGTCTGTCTCTGCCTGCAAGGAGGTGATACTGCTAGTGTCAAACCACAATTGTTTGCTATAATACTTTTGTATGGATGTGCTGTAAATAAGTCAAGCTACACAATGCTCAATTGAAAACGAAACATTTCAAACACATGACTGTTAGGTTAATTGAAGTGAAGACTGTGACTAGCGCATTGGTGGGAGTATGACTATCATGATAGTATGTGACCCAGCAAAGAAGATAAACACAAAATGTTACAGGGCTGCTTTCTACCGTCTTCACAGTTCCAAGCTTCTGTGTTGGAATCCAATTTATAGTCAGCAAATGCTGTCTTCAAAATTCACAGAGAGAGAAAAAAAAAGCACGCATGTCTGTCTCTAAGTCAACAAAATAATACTCAGAAATGGAGACTGTGACTAAATCTAAGATCATCGCCTGATTAAATCCCCTTTTCTATGAGCAAAATGATCTCATCTTCCCCTTTGGGGATGCATTATGCTGGTGGTGGGGAAAATGCATTGTTTTTAGGCTATTGTTCATTTTCAATTAACATCTCTCAACAAAATGATGGATAAACATATGCCCCAATTCACAAGGTAACATGTTTTTGGTTGACTTCCTTTCATTGCCACAAATTGTATAAAAAAGAAAAAAAAAGATAATGAGGCCATATTCCATACAGGTGGTCAAGCCTCCCTCACATAGATAGATGGGAGAGCAGATTAGGTCACCTTCTCCACATGAATCACACAACCACTAACATACACATTGACATTTTCAGATCTCCATGCACTTTTGTAGTTAGAAACATTGTGTGAAACAATAAAAGGAAAAATATGGGAATGGAAATAGATGATTCACATTCCCAGTATAAGCACAAATTACCAAGCCAATTTATAGCCTCTCCATCTGCTTGCATCTCAGGACTCCTCATCTTTCCCCAAAACCGCACGCGCACAAAACACCACTTTAAAGTTATGCACCAGTGATTCAGCAACTGCCCGTTGAACTACATGATATTTTGCTGGAGTAAACAATGAATGCAGAATTTGAAAAATCAAGGCGGTCAAATTAGAAGTGAAGCAGAACCCTGAAAAGCCAAACAAAATATTTTATTTGTGTGGGCATTCTGTAAAAAGTACTTAGCCGCGGTCCAACAAAAACCTTGGATAAAAAGGAAGAAATTCACAAACTTGGGAGACAAATGTTCTTCATGACAGCCTCGAAAGTAGCCAGAATACAGCAGTATGATAACTAAGATTAAATACTGGAACATTTTCATAATTCTGGGAAATGTTGAAAGTATTTTTTTCCATCTTATTATACACTGCAGTAGGAAACAATATGGTTTCTCAGAACTGTATTTTAAGTAACATTTCCAGCTCCAACTTGGTGTTGAAACTTTATGCATAGCTGCTTTCAGTGATACTTCCATATTTTAAACCATGTAACCATGGGGGGGGGTAGTCATGTCTCTCTTACTCTCCAGACAAAACTGACTGTATATACAGAAAACAACAAGCTACTCTCCTTCCAACCCTTTCATGTCAATCATCCCTTTCAAACCCAGAAACCACTCACTCCCCTCATAGGTACAAGTTGCTTGTGAATGTCTCTCCCTTGTGGGTCACCACACAGGCTTCTACTAAGGCCAAATGGATGACAAAAGTGAACAAGACAGCAAAGCTGGTTTGCATGTCCAGTTATTCATTAGGAGTGTGTTTCCAAACAAAGAGCAGACAAACACCAAATTAAGAACTTCCTGCTTGCTATTTTGAAATAGGCTCGGCATTTCATTAATTTCATTTTTATTACACACAGTGATGATATTAGTACCAACCAACACACAGCTGCCTGCTAGTGCTTGGAAAGTCCTGGAAAATCAAGTGATGACTGGCTGGCTGTTGTCATAGGCGGCACATGTGGTAAAACAATGTGTATTTATTAAGTGCTTTGTTGCAACCAACAAGATTATTTTACCCAACACGCAATTCAATCTCATACTTTCAGGCTGCACATGCTGCATTCATACTTACAAGATATATCCATAAATGACATGCCTACTTCCCCGCCCACAACAGCATATTTGGAATCTTACCAGATATAGAAGGAAGGTGTGCAGACCAGTCCCAAGGCCAACAGAGGACAAAATTCCTAGACCTACCCAGTACGCACACCAGAGGAACCTCTTCTCTAGGTACTGGACATACTAAAGAGCGAAAAACAAATAAAACAAGACTTCCATTATATGTATTTTAAAAATAATTACATCTCAATACACACTTCCTAAAGGGGAAGTCAATAGTCCCGACCTTTTGATTAATATTATGTTTGTGAAATATGAGAAACAGGAAAATCTACCTGTTTTTCTCAATTTCAGGGTGTAGCCATTTTGCCACCTGCTGTCGACTGAAAATGTCATCACAGTTGCTCAGGGCTCAGGTAACAACAGTCAAGGCTCAGCTTCAGAAAACAGGTAAGCCGTGATTGGTCGTTACTTGAGCCCTGAGCAACTGTGATGCCATTTTCAGTCGATAGACAGTGGCCACACCCTGGTATGAATAAAAACTGGTGGGACTTTGGGAAAATGCTTTATTTAAGTGTTATCTAAATGTTTCCAGTCTTTGGACACATTTTTTTATTTTTTATTTGTCACTGTCTGTAGTGGAAATTATTCAAATTGAAATAAAAACGTAAAATTGCACATACAATGCATTAAATGTTAACTTTTTTGTCATACATGTGTGAAAATAAATTAAACACTGAAACTTATGTCCCTTGTATTCATAGTTCAATCAACAAAATAATATATAACAAAGAACTGAGTTGACCGTTTCATCATTGTCATTCACACAGAAGAATTTGTAAACAACATTCCCTTAAGTGCTTAAAGGTTACACAGAGAAAACTGTGGCATTAGGCTCACTGAACAGCTTTAAGCTCACAGAACAGTTTTAAAGAGTGACTTATCTTTAACCTTTGAACAACCTAGAGATATAGGAATGGTGTTGATTATGTTTTACTCACACGCTCAGACAAAATTCAGCCTTACTTTTTGATGTGATCCCTCTATGGAGTAGGCGGCAGAGAAGAGACTACATAACATCACAACTAAGAACACAATGCCCCGTCGTTTCCAAAGCCTGAGCAAGAAAGAAAATAAACAAAAAGCACCAAATTTGTAGTTCTTAAAGTTATGCAGGCATGATGACTTTTACAGAAGAGAGGGACAAAGTCAACAAACCACCATTAAATGGGTAAAAAGTCAAGTGTGTACAAACAATAAGATTAAAAACAAAGACGGAAGTGAAGTGAGCGTCTTACTTAATTGTCCACTCCTTTAGCTTGATTAAGGTCTCTAGGAAGAAGTACTGGAGTGTAGTAACAGGCCTCCTCCATAAAACAAGGGACAGGCGCTCCTCTTTATCTTTCTGTCGCCTCTCTCTTATTGTTGAGTCTGCAGACAAACCACAACTGCGATCGTCCTGACATTCTGTACTTGCATCTGCATCTATTATTGCATTATGTTCAGTGGTCAACGTTGAATACATAATACTGGTCTAGTTCTGTTCTCGGACCTGACTTTTACAACCTAAAATTGACCTGCTTGCTCACCTTATCACTGATGCAATCGGCAACACACATTTGCAACTGCGTGAGTTATGTAACAGCGATTAAATTAACTGACTTTCGCAGTTTAATCGGGAGTAATTCTAATAACCAACCTGTGAAGTTGCCATTCAGTTTTTCTTTTAGTCCTGTGCGTCTTTGAGGCTTATCACAACTGTCTCCATTGGCTGCCATGTCAGTCAATGTCTAACTCACCGGGGAAGTCTGAGAAAGGCAGAATAAATTACAAGTTGTTGCTTGATTAACCACGTCAGTTTCAGTCTACTACTACGGCTCCTTGACACCACTTGGCAGTTTACGTGGTGCTTAAAAACACAAAACACTGTATTGAAAAAGTTTCTAAGTGCCTCAAGACTCTTGCGTCAACACTTGCCAAAAATAACCTTGCTAGTTAAGCTAGGCACTCTTCGTTATGGGACATGATTGCAACACATTTCTTCACCCCCACATGCTAACCGGTTAGCCAACACGCTAGCAGAGGGACGTATGAACTCTACAACCGAATATGCACCTCAAAGGTCAATAGGAGCCTCTTAATCATGATATGAAAAACGCTTCTACATTCCCGGTAGATATAATTTTGTCAAAAACACGTTATTTAAAGACATAATCGAGGGGTATTTGTTCAAATGAAATGACAGCCGTACCTATTTCCTGCCTTCTTCACCCGGAAACAAACGTGCTATGCCAAAATAAAAATGGTGGTTGTGAACAGAAATATAATTAATGTTTTTTTGTTTTTTTTTCTCAATAGAGTTGTTGACAGAATAATTATTAACGGTCAAGACATTTCCCAATTGAACTACTTGTTTTAGAGTAAAATTCATTCGGCTTATTAAGTAGTCTTATTTTAATGTGAAAATGCTATTGTAGCGATGGTGTAACGGTGCACCGACGTGCTTTGCGGCGCTCCTTGTAAATAGTTAGTTGCAGTTGTTCTGTGATGTCTTTGTTGACAACAAAAAGGAACGTCTCAAATGAAAAAACGGGATGGTATTGGACATACTTGAATGTTGGCTCAAGTGAGTCAGTCAGTATGTTGAGTGAGAAAGCTGTGGCCGATGACAGTTCTTAAAGGGGGGGATAGAAACTGAAGAGCCTCGGCAACTGTCATCCTTCTACTACATACGTAGCGCTATATGTAGTACTACTTTAGCTATTAGTTATAAACTAAGCACTCGTTGCCAAATTTGTCAAAACTGACTGCAATACAAATGGGAAGAGAAAATGAAAAATGTATTCAAAAAGTTTTATCATCCGTCATCAAGCCCTATTTAACGCACTGTCACACATCCATGAGAAGTAACTACGTCAGCAGTGAATGCCAATTTTATTGTGCGACAAAAATCATTTAGCATTCCAGCGTTGATACACTGTACTTTTGCACCAAAATTTTACATTGACATATTTCTGAAATGTTTTATTTATTTTATATTTACATAACATTTCTTAATATAAAACAAATTGAATGTTTTACTTTTAACAGATATAACACATTTATTGAAAGAGACATATTACAAAATGTATTTTTACACAGCAACATGTTTAACTGTTAGTTGGTTTAATCAAACCCGAGTCAAATATTGACCGAAGAAATGCTGACCCATCATTGAGAACAAGCAAATATTCAAAGGAATATAACTATTGCTGCGAAACAGCATCATAATCATAAAGAAGGGAGATGATGGGGGGGAAAAAAGTGCCATATTTGCTCAAACGCTGCAACAGCTAACACCACTTATAAAATTCAAGCCTAAACAGGCCAAATATATATTTCAATTTAGAAGGTCTACGTTTAGGTTATGAAAATAAACCAAGGGCACCAGTTCACCAGATGGCGTGTTGTACAGGATGTAACTCAAGCTGGTCATGTTATAGAAGTCCTTTCTTGTTGGCTAGTACACTTTCATTCATCGTAGTGAAGTGAAGAAAGAAACTTATCCACATCCAAGTCATGGGGGAAGCAATTTATGAGTGTTTTCTTTTGCTGTAGAATTCAAAACAAAGGGTTAGAATTAGTTGAGGAAAATGGAGAGGGAAAAACAAGGTTTTATACAATGGCCATTAATAGACAAAAACAGAACATGCAACATCTGACTGTCAGTCGAAAGCTAACTAATATGGGGGAAAAATATCAAAAACACACGACTACAAATTACATTGTAATAGTGCCACCATGTGGTATGGTTAAATTCGACTGATCCCTAGCACCAAAAGCATCATGTCCTCCCTTGTTCGTGGCCTTTTTGTTTTTTTATTTTTTTTTATTGCTTTTTGTTGTTGTTATAATTCTTGAACCAAAATGTGTTTTAAGTCATCATCTTGCTGAGAATAGCCAGCATTTTCTGATTTGGTCTTGCACCACCTGTTTTGGTAGCTTGTGTGATCTGGAGGCAGCAATTTAGATTTTTCGGTCATTGACTCGGCTTGCAAAGGCAGGACTCACATTTCAAGTAATAACAGAAAGGCCATCAATTGACAGTTGTGCTTGAAAATTTACTTAAGGGTAGGTAAACTAATGAGTGTACAATATGGTGAAAAAAAAAAGCTTAATGCCCATAAAATAAAAAATAGTTTGGCAATTGTTTTGATATTTTCAGAGGTTGAAGTTGACATGAGTAGAGGTGTGCATGTGAATTTTGGTGACGATTTTTGCGTTAAGCGACATTTAGCTTTGGCACATTAGTTTCAAACAACTGTTAGAGGACACTACAAAATGCTGTAAAAGCAACATTAAATGAGATCTGTACGGCCATTGAAATAATATTAACAGTAGGTGTGCAAATATATCATCTTACCCGTGTTTTCTTTGTAGGGGAAGATTGTTTTGAAGACTTTTTAGCGGGGGGGCTGGCAGTCGCTGGAGTCTGCTTACGTTTCTTTGAATTCTTCAAGCTTGTGGGAGACTTTTCTCCTGCTTCCTGACGCAAACTGTCCTTGAGTGGGGTGCCAGTCCTGGCGATGGCGGCGCGCGACAGGATCATTAGCGTGTGAGCGGCCATATTGATGCTGTTTTCGCTGCCAGTTTCACTGGCGGGGCTGCAGGTGGGGACGTCCGGGGTGTTATGGGGAAGAAGATTCTTAGGTGTTCCATCTGCATCTTTACCTTTCTTCTGTTGAAGAGGAGTCCTTGGACTATTCATAGACTCTTTTTGGTTACCAGCAGTACCTGGGGTTCGAGGACCAGTAGGGTCTGGACTGTTGAGTCCTACCGGTAATCTCTTACCAGGTCTGGGAGGAGAGTTGAGCCCCTGAATGTTTTGCAGCATCTCAGCTGCCTGTATGGCCAAAGAGCTGGTCTTTGATGGGATTTTGGCAGCTTTGGATTGGGAACTTGATGTATGTGTGACCGCTGGAGTGGCTGAGTCTGCTGGTGCTGAGGAGAAAGGCGTATGAGAGGACTGCTGCTGCTCTTGTGAGCAACCCATCACTTTGTTTTCTTTGTCAGCCATCACATTTGGTTTGTCCTGAGTATGCATGCTCTTCTCCGACTGTTCTTCTGCAGGTTCTTTCCTGACGTGCTCAACTTTGTCTTTACTGCTCACTGATTTTAGCACAGAATCGGTTAACGACAATGACTCTGAGCTACCAGAGTCCTTCGGTTTAGCCCCATCAGGTCCCGCCTCCGCAATGTGACTGTGCTTCCCTGCTGTTGATTTCAATCTAATTCCTGGTTCTGAGCTTTTTACAGACTCAGGCTGAGTCACATCAATCCTGTTCCCACTTGCAATTGGAGATTTTTGATTGAGGAAGTTAGCATTTTGTTTGCCAGAGTTCTTTTTGACATGATTTTGTTGCTGATGAGAAGAAACAGACGTAACTAAATTCCCACGAGCATTGGGATCTGCTGGGCATGGCACAGTCTCGATATACCGTTTCTGCTTATTTCCTCTTAGGATTGCAGGCCTTGTGCAGCGGGCAGTTTGTGAACGACCTTTCTTAGTATGTGTGACATACTGTGAAGTTGATGTATTCACACCTGAAGATGTGGCCATTGTTGGTTTAGAGGTCTGAATTTGGGTAGATGACTCAAAACATAAAATTCTTTTATGGCTGGAACTGGAATCCTTTGGATCATGCTGCTGCATTGCCTTCTGCAGGTTCTGCGTCCCCTCATTGTGCATAATTCCTAGAATTCACAAAAATTAGGTCAGAGAAATGAGCACACGTGCTGCTTTTACACTCTACTGTACCACCTGGACTAAATTCTCATCACCTCAATTTAGGGCGGTCAAAATAGTACAAAGTGGAAATGAGAGCAAGTTGCGAGTCAATGCACAGAAACGAGGTTAGATTATTGTTACATTTCTGGCCACGTACTGTTGAATATTATAAAACGGCAATTGGCCGTTCAGTCAATGAGCGGCTATCCAGACTTGCTTCGAAACATGCCAGCCGATACTATTATGTGAACTAAACCAATGCAGTTAATAGGAATACAAAGTAGAGTGGAATACTGCTATTTGTGACTGGCTGACCTGTGAATAACGAAGATCTGTGTATGAATGACGCCCATTGAAATGCATTGGTAATTAATAATCCCCCCCCCCAAAAAAATACACAAAAACAGATAAACATTTCATATAAGTTTTCCATGAAAAATGCGTTAAATGAAAGAAAATATTAAAGAAAATCTGTGAATATGCGAAACCACGGGTGCCAAAACGTGGTGGTCCACTGCACCTGCTGTTTAAAGGTGGAATTAGTCACAATTTTGAAACATACGCGGGTCCAAAACTGTTCTGAAACCAATGCACTGTTGACTGTACTGTACATCACAATCATGTATCTGGTTGTCCCGGAGGACCGCTAAAACTTACCACCAGTGGACTGTTCGGCAGCAACCATTGAAAGTTTGGGGTCCAAAGTTACAGTCTGCTGCATTGGCACTGGATTTGGGATCCCAACAAGCTGTAAAGCAACATCCCTAATCACTCTATAATCATTCACCAAAGTGTCATGAACCGAATTAATGGCAGTGGGGAAAGGTATTTTACCTGATTAGCCACCATCTGGACATTTCCAGTTGCATTCTGTCCCACAACAGACACCGGAAGCATCATGGGCTTAACAGGTGATGGTAAAATGAGTGGTGGCCCTGCGAAGAAATTACAGTAATGTCAGCACTCACTAATAAAGCTAATAAAGTGACAAAGCAAAAGGAGCGTCTCTTACCAGTGACAAGGCTCTGCGTAGAAGTTGCTGTTGAAATACTATAATGGCTGTTTTGGGGCAAAAGTGGTAATGTTGAGGAACCTGCAGGCACTTGCAACTGTCTGCCTGAAGTATCTGTTGTCAGGGGTTCCGTCATGAGGAAATAGCTGGTACTTGCTCCTTGGAGCGAAGGGTTAACAGTGTCCAAGGGTAGTTGAATAATGTAGCTTTGTTGTGTTTGCGTCGTCCTTGGTAACAGATGAGATGGAACTCGTTCTCCAGCTCTACTCGGCAAATTCGCTTGCTGGGTTTGTGTCGTTGCTGTTAACTGATGAAATGGGACTAGTGCTCCAGCTCTACAAGAAGATTTAGGTAGCTGTGTTTGTGTCGTTGATGTTAACTGATGAAATGGAACTAGTGCGCCAGCTCTACCCGGTGAATTAGCTAGCTGTGCTTGTGTTGTTAACTGATGAAATGGAACTAGGGCCGCAGCTCTACAAGGCGAATTAGCTAGTGCCTCTGAATTTTGTAAGCCATGAACTGCCAGTGCTGTTTCATCCAAATTAGTGCCTCTTGGTGTGCCAGGTTCTCTCGGGCTCTTGGCAGGGGAGGAAAGGTAGATTGTGGGTGGCTTTTCTGCAGATATACTGGAAATCGCCTGATTCAAAGCACTTGAGGAATCCTCATCTGGGTTATCGCTGATGATGATCTTTAAAGAAACGACATTATTTGAATCAGTCACATCTTTAGTTGGGGTGTTGTTATTGCTGGTCACCAAACTACACTGTGCAGCGCCTAGCATTCCAGAGATGGGGGATGTGGCAGAAGAAAATATGGAAGAGTCAAGTAGATCTGTATGAGGTGTGCTGACAAAGGACGACACAGGGGAACAAGCTGTTACTGCATTTACTGCAGTGGTGTTAGCAACTGTGGCACCTGCAGAAGAAAACGAGCTCGGGGAAGTCTGAGGCGTTACTGAGTGATTCATCTGAGGCTCAATTGTTCCACCACGGATTGCAACTGAAATGAGTGAGGGGTTCCCACTCAACTTAACTTGTGCAGGAGACAAAAATACAGGCTCATCACTTTGCGAAGATAACAACGATGCAGCAGATTGAACTAGAGAGCCTTGTTCTTGTTTACTTTCCCTTGGATTGTCCACATTAACGGCTGGTTCTGGTGTAGCAGTGGCTCTCGATAAAATGACAGCTGCTGAGTCGATGAGGGACATTGTGGTGGCTAAATTGTCTTTAGTGACACACTCCAGTTCCCTGAGAGTGGGTGTAATCTCCAAAATAGCTGAAGTATCCACTGTGTTGTCAATATCCATTGGTGATGCGTCAACACTATTATTGAAGAGTGAGGCTTCTTCCTTTCCGTTTTCAACAGGAGGCTCTTCAATAACTAGCAGTTTAGCAGTGCTGTTTTCTAATCGGGATGACCTGCTGCTTGACGCGAGTACAGTCTTCTTTAACAGAGAGTTTGATTTTCTGGTCTTGCGTTCGTGTGTAGTTTTGTTTTTCACCATTGCTGCTGTTAAATCTGATGTCTCTTGCAGAATGGTGCCTGTTAAATGACAAGGGTTTTATGATTAATGTCAGTTTTTACCTGAAGAATTTGAAGCTCTGCTCCAAATTTTGTCAAACAACTACCTGGATTGTTACTCTGAAACAGCTCGACTGTAGACGGTGGTGGGCCGGGATTATCCCTCTCCCCTGTCGTATTGGCCATATCCACATTTCCTGGTTCTCCATCGGTTCGGGTTTTATCTACAAAGGAAAATCAATGTTATGCATTCATAAATTAGAAGAATCATGGCATATACATTTCTACTACAGACAAAACAAAAGACACTAAGTAATACTTACGATAGTCAAAGAGGTCAAACAGCGCTTGAAAGGCAGGGTCAGATTCTGTTTGCTCCAAAATGTCATGGATTGCATCTTCACTCATATGTATTTCTCCCTGAATCAATTGACATAAATAACTATGTTACTATTAAACTGTAGAAAAGTATTACCGCATATAGTACACTATAAGTAATGTTTGTGATTAAAAAAAATATGAGGAAAGTTAGGAGCACCTGCAATCCAAGAATCTCATCAATTGACTGGTCGTCTTCTACTGAACTTGATGGAACCTTTAGTGTTTGGGGAGTTGGCTCACTATGGTTTGAAGGGAAAACATAAGAATATATTGTATGCACTTTAAAATGTGTCATCCTTTTGAAGGAAAACCTTACCTTGAAGACCATTGCCAAAATCCAGAATAAATGCAACACTTACTTTGCGAGAATTTTGTTAATGTTTTCAGCAAGTTTTTCCTGTAATGATCTGTCACCCAGAATCTTGTCACGAGCACTTTGTATCACTAGTTGCTGTGGACATACACGTTTGGTGCAAAATTTTCAGTTGAACAACTATCAATATCTTATTCTTCTTAAAAGCAAGATGTACATATATTTACAGGAAAGTTCTCATCAACTACTTCCTCAGGTTGTGGTTCAGCAGTGACATTACTGGCAGGCGTGCTGGACTTGCCAGGACCACTGGGACCTCCCAGAGCACCACTCCTTTTCCTAGGAGTGTCCCTGAGGGCAGAACAAAAGATGATATTGTTTAATAGGACAGTAATTAATAAAAAATACTACATGAACACTTTAACATTAGCAACATGAATCTCAGCAGATGTGGATCATGGAGAGAAAAATAAAGAAATATCAAAATGTCATGTTTTATGATCATCAGACATGCATTTAAGCTCATAGTGCTTTTTAACAATTTTTTTTTTCAGCTAATGTGATGGTAATTGCAATTGGCCTATGTGGCGGTAAAACTAACAGCTCTCTTTACCATTTCCGTCGCCCTGGGGACATTGGTCCTGGATTTGGTCGCTGTTCTGAAACTAATATCTGTATAGGGGAATCTCCTGAAAGAGACAAGCACGGTGAACCCCTTTTTATTATTTACCTTTTTCCACATCACAGACTATTCACAGTATACACCTTTTCTCTCTCTCTAAATAATAGAAATGTCTAAAAAGATGCAATGATATACTTACTCTGTATACTGAGTGATTGGCTGATATCATGGAACTGCTGAGGTGTTGCATTGCCCGGAGGGGCTCTGATTTGTGGAGAACTGTAGCTCACAGGGGTGGAGAGGCTGAGCACACTTTGTGAGCTGAGAGCTGGGCTGCTGATTATGGATGTTTCCGAGGAACATACTAGACTGCTTGCTGAAGTCACGGTCAAAACTTGTTGTCTTGCCAAGTTTGCCAATCCAACACGCGAACGTGCTATAATGGAAAAAGACAGTATATTTAATTGTTTAGTACAGATTTGGGCCTAAAATTGTACTAAATAATTTATCACACAATTTCTGGATCATCTCAGTATGCTAAATACCTTGCTTGGGCTCAAATGTCACAATTCTAGAACTTTTTTTTTCTGACAACCACCCATATACAAAGTTTCCAGATATCGCCAATATATTTTTAATTACTCACCTCTCTGACTTGCTGAGCAAGCTGGAGAATTCTGTAATGACCTGAGATAATGATGAAGTTAAGAATGTCATCACAAGGACAGAAAGTCAACTCTCAAAACCACATTGTCAGGATGCTAACCACCCATAAACTGCTTGGTAATAACATGTATTACTTGATTTGTTTGACTGTAAAATCCAGCTTTTTCCACAACGATGTCATCATAGCAGGTACTTCATGGGAAGTCTCTGTAAAAAGATAAAAAAAAAAAAAGGTAACTCATGAAAATAAAAACATGAGCTGGTTATATTGTGCATACTAAATGAGCATACTCAACCTTTTGTTTTGGCAGCCATATACTCATTTAAAATGGTTGTTAGTCCCTTTCCAAAGACAGACTATGGGGAAGAGAAATCACAGGTATGATGTGGTGTTACAGTCTATCTAATGTAGTCTTGAATCTTTTTCTAAGATAAATGCATGTACCGGTAACTTACAAACACACAGGCAGGGAGAGCTCCATCTCCCATGGTGTGTTCTGCATATTCTTTCAGGTTTGGGCTCTCTTGGATGAATGCGTGGCTTGTAGCGGACAGACCTTCTTCCTGAAGATAGCCTTGAGATAGAAAAAGTTATATTAACAGTTTAATACAACGTAACTCCCCAACATACAAGAAAATTACCTGCGTCACTTCAATAGAGTATTGCTTTAGTCTTGATAAACCCAGCGGTCGTGTAAGAGCTAATGCTACATACAAGCTACAACTTGTTCGCTGAAACTGGACAGACTTACCCAGAACGAGACGAGCGACGTCGGATGGCAGCAACATGGCTGTCAGCTGGTTAATTCAGACTAAATGGCCTCCACTACTCCAGCTACATCCCCACTAATAAAGAAGTTTTATAACGCCAAACTAGACTTCAACTGTATTGTTGTGAAGGATTCGTACTCAAAAGGCGGGGAACTCGAGTACAACCCGGAAGTCATTCATCCTGGGTTTCATGGTTATGGGATTTGCAGTTTTACGCCTGGTTTGTAGTTCCTAAACGTCAAAAAGCAATCAACGTACCATTACACTCCTTTCCATTTGGTGGGTGAACTTACCCAACTAGTGTACACACTGGACATAAAATTGCTTAATTTCGACAAATATCATAAATCATAAACAACATTTCCCAACATCACAACCAGGAGGTGTCGTATAACCCGGAAATGGCGTAGCCATTCGCATGGCTTCAGAGGCGGGAATTTCCTGTTACGTTTTTACGCATGTTAAGATGGAAAACTTGTAAAGTGCGGAGCACAGCAGGCCCGCTTGTACCACCTCAACTAACAACTGCATCATAATATGTGACGGGTCGTTGAAAAGTGTCACTGTAGCGACGAAAGGTGAGCTGAGAGCATACCTTAGGTCTTAGGAATTTTATGACTCGAGTTGTTTTGCTTTTGTGCTCTTCAGCCTGCTTTTTTTTTAAGGACAAGGTCCAATATCAAATGATTACTGTTTTTTGTCACATATAATTAAACTAACAATATGTGCAGTAGCAATTGTCTGCAGTGATGGAGGAAAGAGCCATCACTCTGTCCATTAACTGGAATGTTATCCAGTGATTCTCAACCTGGTTGTTTTGCCACGGTAGTGTGCCGTGACAGATCTTCAGGGCTATCAAATTTCACATTATATGTCAGAAAATTATTATTGTTACGACTATGCCTTTGTTCATCTATGTATGCTAGCGACATAAAGTGACAAGCAGAGCGTTTAAATGTTCTTCCATCAGATGGCTGAATGTACAATAAACCCGTGTACCCTCCTGTTGTCATTCATTCAACAGAAAAACTCATGGCTTCCAACCAGTCCAGTATGTCAGCTTTGTGTTCAATTAAATAATAAGCCCAGATTTTACGAGATCGTCATCATTTCAGCATTCAAACTTTTTATAAAACTTTTGTTTGGTGGTGTATCTTGAGCTTTAATTCAATAAAGGTTTGAAAACAAATATAGTATAACTAGAAATTATTGGACTAATAATGCAATCTAAACATCCTGTCATTGTGGTTGGACTCATCTGTTTACAGCGTTGTTGGCTACTTGAGGCACGATGAGTCTGGCTCTTTCTGATCTCTTGGTGTGCTGCAGGGGACTGGAGAATGACAAGGTTACAGAGAGGAAGGTACTGTAGTAACACCACCATATTAACATATTCATACAGTATGTTACCCTCAGATGTGTTTATAGTCCAGGACCACCTGACCCATTGTGTGTGTTCATTCTTTATGCATTCAGAAAGAAGCTGAACGCTTCAGACAGCTCATACGATCTCCAGAGATTGTGCAAGAACTTGATCGTATATCGGGGCCTAAAACCAAAGGCTCCAAACAACTTACATGGGATGCTGTTTTCAGGTATTCAGCTTCTATATTTCGTGCAAGTAATTCAGTATTCCCATTTTATATGGGGAGCATAAAGGGTGGTCCCTGCCGCTAATTGACCCCCCACCCCCAAATAAATGATTTACAGTATAATTGCCTATAGATGCCACAAGATGGCAGCAAAGCACTACTTTTGTAGAAATGAAGTTCTAAACCCACTTCAACATAGTTATTTGGCACCAAGATGCCTCAAGATAATGCCAAAGTACTGCTTTTGTCTATTTGAAGCTCCTCTTCTCACTTCAATCAACATAAGGTAGTTCATTGGCACCAAGATGCTGCAAGATGACGACAACTTTTATTGGTTTGGTTATTTGCACAAAAACTGAAAATACTGTAGGTGGCTGTGTTGATGGAATTTGACAAAACTAGTTGTATTATGTTAATCTGCCAGTATTCGATTGCACATATTCTTTAATTTCTGCTATTGAAGGTTTCTACAGCGATACCTCCAACGTGAGACTGAAGCCATGAAATCGAGTAAATCCAACGTCACAGCCACAACGCTGGCTCTCCGCCAGAAGAAGATGGCTGAAATGAGCAGTTTGATCAAATTTTTTGTACGCTACGCAAACAAACGTAAGGACCCTCTGTTGGCTAGAGGTAGTATAGGTACCTTTTTCCTATCAAAGAGCTTAGTATGGGTATGTTAGTTAAATTTCTGTTCAATGCGTGGCGGGTATTTGTAGCGTCCTTTCCTTTGCTATTCAGGTGGGCCTCGGCTAAAGTGCAGTGAGCTGCTTAAGCATGTGATTGAGGTTCTTCAAAATTCATACAGCTGTTCAGCCTACGGCAAAGACTACAGCAGCCTGCTCCTAAAGGAAATCCTGTCTGTTCGCAAGTACTGGTGTGACATCACCCCACAGCAGTGGCACAGTCAGTAGAAAAATGAATGGAAACCTAACATGTTTTAATTTTAATTTTTTATTTGTCATAGGAATTTATTAATGGTAAGGATCAATTGATGTTTGATGTTTGTTGAAGGTCTCTTGGACGTGTACAGCGGCTTGTTCATCTCCTCTTCCAAATCTATTAACCGCGTTCTTGTAAGTCGGGTCATCAACACGGTGGTGCAGGGCTGCTGCGTGCAGACTGATGGGTGCAACAGAAGCCTGTTTAGCTTCTTCTCCAAGGCATTGCTCAACGCAAGGTGAGTCATTTTACAAACCTTTGATCTACTGTAGTAGGTATCTTCTTTTTAGCAATGTTTACTTTATTACCTCTCAATAAACGCTGCACCTTAAATAGACACACACACCTTTTCTTCTATTTAGGGGAAAAAAAAAACACAAGATAGCTGTAATAACTTTTAATAGGACCTACTCCACCTTGGGTTTTGGTAAACTCCACAGCTGAGAGGCCCTGTATATAATTCTTTGTTTTCTCTTGTTCTCATCAGGCATGAGAAGCACTTGACTGTTTTGGAGCATGTCATCTCAGCACTGAACACCTTTTTGAAAGCTGTGGCAATGAACTGTCGGATGAGGGTGTGTCGACTGGGAGAGGAACTACTACCATCAATACTGTATGTCTGGGCCAACATGAGGCCCAGTGCTGCTCTCAAAGAGGAAATTGTGGAGTTCTTCAACTTGCAGATCTGTATCCACCATCCCGAAGGAGCAAAGACCCAGGACACAGGTCATTGGATTTAGTGCTTTTATGAAAATTAGCATTACATATGCATGTAGTCACCAGAAAACATTTTTTTCTTTGTTGATAGTATTTGGTTCAGAAGTGTAAGAAGAAAATATTCAACCCAAAATTATATCTCTTATTTTTTATCATGTGCAATATGATACTGTTTGTGTCTTTATTTTGGCTGCATGTACAATAGATTAATTGTAAATGTGTTATTATTCTACCATTTAGGTGCTCATGCTGAGGACTGGACCAGGTGGCGGGATTTGCTATACAACCTCTATGAAGCATTAGTGAAAGAAATTAGTCATATTGGTAGCAGAGGGAAGTACGTCACTGGTACGCGACGCATCGCCGTCAAAGACAACATCATCAAGCTCACAGCTGAAATTTGTCACCAGGTGCTACCTGACGTCAGCTATTGGATGAATTTCAATTAGCTTTACACGTAGGCAAATCATGTATTCACAAATTTTATTCTTTTTTTGTTTGCTTTAATTGTTAGCTTTTCAGTATTGACAGAGACTACCAGATCTCAGAGGCAACGCAGACCTCCAGCAGAGCCTCCCTGATGGCTGGTTCCCTCTGTGGAACACCAAGCAAGCGGCGACGAATTGACCTCAGTTGGGAGGTTCTTTTGGACCGCCTGCAACCTCAGTGTAGTGACTTTGATATCATCCCATGGTATGAAAAGTACAAAACACATTTTATTGCATACAACAAGATTTATTGAGAGAGAAAAAAAACACTTTTATGTTTAACTCTCAGGCTGCAGGTCACTAAAGCTCTCATATCGAAGTACCCATCTATGGTGCCCAGCCAAGCGATTGTCCCACTGTTATCAGTGCTGCACCAGCTCTTAGCTGAACACCGGAGAGGAGAAAGGGGGTCGTACGTGCTGCGCTGTTTACGAGAGGTAGCCCGATGTCAAGCTCATTTGCCCGAAAGGATCACAACGTACAAGCCAGAGCTGGAAAGACTATGGAGTCGGGTGTGGCCTCTGACACTGCGGGGTGTGAGCTCACCCCAGTTAGAAGCTCTCAGCCTAGACTTGCTGGTCTCCATTGTCCAAGGTGGACTGGTCAATATGGATAGAGAGTTCTGGAAGCTCTTTTCAGGATCAGCATGCAAACCTTCCCAGTGAGTCACTGCTTATTTTTATCCATAAATAAGATCCATCTGTCCATTTTTTTCTATATTGCTACTTAGACTGAGATGCAGTGGAATCCTAACTCATCTTTATTTATAGAGAACTTTAACAATTTAACAAAACTTTACCGAACACAGCTGTAACAAAGTGCTGCACATGAGATAAAAACATAGACCACAAAGAATAAAATAATATTAATACGGTGGTGCCATGAGATACAAATGATCCGATGGGCAGTGAACATATCACACTTCACAATAGGACATGCCCCACTGCAACATGATTGGCTGCTGTATCTAGTAGGGATGTAACGATATCCAAACATCACACTAAGATATTATCACGATGTGAAGGTGACAATACGATAATTATCACAATATTGTGGGGAGGTTTGCGATATAAAAAAAGGTCACAATATTGTAAAAAAAAAAAAAAAAAAAAAGCTCATACAAAAAAACACAATATTGTGCTTTTGTACATAACAGCAACGCATATAAGCAACATACTATCTCCAATAACACTTAATATTGAGGCACTTACTTGCTAATGCACACGCACATTGAGTTCCTTCACATATTGACTTGGTTCAGAAGCATATTACGTTCCCCTTCATCTGACCATTAGCATGGATTTTAAACTAGAAGGGCCAAAACATGCCTTGTAAAAATTTAACTGCACTGAAAAACTAGCCACCGAAGGGTGCTAGAACTGCAGATGTGCTGCTTTTAATATCGTGACATGACGACGAAGATATTGTGGCAGTTTTAATATTGCAATATCACAATATTGCCGTTGTTACATCCCTAGTGTCCAGGCAAGACTTAACTTGCTGTCAAGCAATAGTGTTAATCACTAATCACACTCCTCGGGTGTTTCTTTTTAGTAGCTCTTGACTGTGTTTTTCCCTCTAGGAGTGCTGTGATTTGTCTGGCCCAAGCTCTTCTGAAGTGTCCAGTCCCTAAGGACTATCTGGGAGTCCCAGATGGATCAGGGTCACCTAACCTGAAGGAAACCCTCATAGGATGGTTGTTGATGACAGATCAGAGTGACGAGATGGAAGATAGCTCCAAACCTCATCCTATCATTTGCAGGTTGCTGTTTCATTTTTCGTAGTCTTAGTTCCCTCCTCGCTTTTATGGTTCAGTCCTCTTAAGTTTTTCATTCTATTTTGGCCTCCCACAGTGATTTTCCTCACAATCTAATAGCAAACATTTTGGTGTCCTTGACCTTGAAAGACACCCGGGCTGGCCTGAATTTCCTTTTAGGTTCTGAGGGAGTAGAGAGGTGAGAAGAAGCATCCTCTCACACAATAAGACCAGAAAAAAAACATCAGAAAATTCAGCTTTCATTGAAGCATTCCAATTTCAATTATCCTTTCTTTTAGTGCTTTTTCTCAAGAGTCGACATCGCTCAATGTTGATAAGGATTTGGATGAGATTGAGAGATTGTACTTGCAGTTCAGCTTCAACACACAGTTGGCGCAAAGCAAAGGATATGACAAGAAGTTCAAGGTGACGTCAACAGATGGGCACTTCACGGCCGTCTCCAGTCACAGAGAGAAGTTGGAGCAGTCTCTTCTTTGCGTTGCCGACAACCTTCTTAACTGCTACTTTCCTGACGTGAGTATTAAAACTGCGCTCGTGTTTTGGTGCAGTCATCATAGTAAGACTTGCACTGATTACCTTCTACAGAGTCAGTCTACCCCTCCAGAGTGCCTGTTGCGCTGTTTTAGCCTGCTGACGGGTGTTCAAGCAAGTTACGTCTCCATAGGTTGCCTGACTGAGGATGAAGCAGGACGCTCCCAACTCTTCGCTAAAGCTAAGGTTGAGCATTCAAAGAATTTCAACTTTAAGTAGTCAGCCTCTAGTATTCCTGTCCTTAGTTAAAGTATGTTTTGTTTGAAGACCCTGGCGCAAGAGTTAAGTGGATTTGTTTCGAGCGTGAAAGTGAAGATGAGTGAAGAATTAACCATGACCACGCTGAGGTCTGTCATGAGACTGTGTACTCTTTCTGCCACAACAAAAAACAAGGTGATTTCAAAAAATATTGAATGTTTTAAGATTTCATTAGTTACAACTTGTTTGTTTTTTATCTTCTATTCAATAGGAAAATGTTTGCAAATTCTCCTCTCGTCTTTTCATAATGACTCTCCCGGCTAGTCTTGTCAGTGAGCTGGCAGAGATTAACAAAATTATGGTAAGAGACAACCTCCCTTTTATGTAAAGTGCTTGTCATAGATTCATTCACTAAGGATTCCTATATCTTCAGCTTAACAATGTTTCTCCGAGAGCTGCAGTTCTGGATGAAGACGAACCAATGGATAATGACTGGGAAATGAACAGAACTCAGCATGGAGACGATGATCCTCTGTTTGATGATGAGGAGTCCCATAGTGGGAGTCAGAGACCCAAAGGAGGAGATAGCAATGAAATATCAATTGGACCAGGTAAGAGGGAATCTCTTCAGTTACATGCATTCATTTTTGAAAATGGGTTTTATTCCACACCGCAGCAGCGTTAGCCTTCCGCATAAGCTTCTGGAAATTATTCTTTTTACAGGGCCACATTAAATAAACATACTAAGTCCATCCTAGGTGACAAAATGTTCTTGCTCAACAATGACAATATTAAGGTAAAAATGAACTAATCCATTATTGTTAATTCTTAGGTTTTCTGTTTCTAAATTGCTTCAAGATAGGATTAATCAACAATCAGTACAATACAATCAGCAGAATTCTTCAGTCATTTAATAAACTAATCAATTATTATACCCATCCTTATTTTATACAAATACTATTGGTGTGTATATATACATTAAATTAGTCTAACCACTCAGATCAATATTTAAATATGTCCTTTCTGTAGGTGCAAAAAGCTTGTTAGCGGAAGAGCATTTGGTCCACCAGGATCTTGCTCTCCTCGCAATCTTGGAGTTCTTGTGTGAGTGCGGTTCAGTCCAGCCCGTCCATGGCCAACTTTTTAAACCCCAGGACGTACGACGAAGGCTCTTGCTGCTGGTGGAGCAGATTGACCCTAGCAAAGCCCTGCATGTTAATATGGTAGGTATCATAAGGCTGTAGACATCTTAGCTTAAATGTTTGTGAGCACAAGCACTCGGAGTAAAAAAAAGGTTCATTTCTCTGTGCAGTATCTTGTCCTGTTAAAGAAGCTTCCTGCTGAGGACTCCCTCACTCCAGAGGAGTTTGACTCTCTGCTTCGTCCTCTGGCGTAGGGAAATCTTTTTTCCTTTATTTGCTTTGTTGTTGTTTTTAAAACTACTTTTGTTTGTAAAACACAAAACTGAAAGCTAATGCTATCATTTTTAACTAATGCACTTTGCTATCTTCACAGGGACCTGTGTTCTCTGTATCGCCAGGATCAGGAGATCTGTGTTGCACTTCTTATGGCTTTATTGCCCTCCATCAGGAGCTTGGGGAGAACCCACTTCATGCAATTGGAGATGAAACACGTGCAGGGCTCCCTCCTACAAGTGTTGTCAGGGTTCTGGTCTGTACTATATCATTGTGGATTTTTTTTAAAGGTGGTGTCTCTGTATGTGAAACATTTAAGGTTTATGCTGGTGTTCTGTTTTTAGTTACTTGAGCCAAACGGGGAAATGCACGGCCTCTGTCCGAGCTGCTTTAGTACGATCCCTGGTTGTGTTACTAGAGGTAAGACTTTAGAATGTATAGTATTGTAATTTTTGCCAAACATTACAATCCTTACAAGTCAGAAGACAATTCATTGATTTGATCTGTTTTAGCTGTAAGGGACAAATATTGCTACCACTTAGGTTCCTTAATATGTTATGATTCAAATGATCCCTTGTGCACTATGCCAGGCTGACCCATGTTGCACTTGGGCCATATTGAGTATCAGGACGCCTGAAAGAGAAGAAGACCGTCCAGCCTCTGTCATCCTTCCGTCTCTCCTTGCAGATTCCCATCACCAAGTCCGCATGCTTGTGGCAATGTCATTGGAAAGGTATAGTAAAGCATTAAAGCTAGCTCACTGTAGTCATTCACTTTGTAGTGACAAAGACTTATTTAGCAATCTAGATATCCAATCTTTTTCATTGTTGTGTTTTATATGCAGGTTGTTTCTGGACATGAGACCACACCATAGAGACAGGATAAAGATACTGTCGCACCAACAAACAGCCTTTGAGAACATCTACTTGAAAGCTCAGGAGGGCATGAGACCTGTGGTATGATACTTTGTTCCTATCACCCATTTGCTTTGAAAATAAAACGCATATATTTTACAATAATTTGTTGATATCATCAAATTCAGAAAAGCAACTCAACTGATGACGAGCAGGATGAGATTTTCAACCGTAAGGCCACCTTGCTGAAGAGTTTGTCAGTTGTGCTGTCTTGTAGTCCCGTCTGTGAAAAGCAGACCCTGTTTGCCCTCCTCCAATCTTACAAGGAAAATAATATCGAGGAGCACCTCATTAAGAAGGTAAAATACAAAAAATGTATTGTTTGTTATTTTAATCTGAAACTCTTACGCTATAGATGGATGAACCATAACAATCCAATGAGGGAATTTTAAGAACATTCAATTGGTTTAGCATTGTTTTTTTAACGTATGTATTAAAATGGAATTTGAGTATGCGTTATCATAACTGTAATTGTAGTAATTGTGTTGGATTAGAAGAGCTGTGTAATGAGTGAATTATAGATTTGTTATTGTAATGTTAGTTTGCAATGGTATCAGACTGTTATGAATACGATAACATTTCAGTTACCTTTATGGTCCTTTTAGAGAGTCAGCTTGTTAAAAGAAAACCTTTCAGTGTGATTCATGCCACTGCAGACTATAACCACACTAATAAATATTCTTAAACTTATACCATAATATAATTTGTTTCCCCAGTTCTTGTATCTCATTAGATTGTGCTGGTGTAATTTAGGCTGTGGCCATTAGAATTCCTTTGCAACAGTTTTGCTTCTGTCACAGATGTTGTGTAGTGTATCCAGAGAACTCGGCTACAACAACATGAAAACATTTGTCAGCTCTCACTTGTACTACCTGGTCGCTGAGTGGCTCTCCCAAAGACAGTCTGACGACAGCTACACGCTTGAATCTTTCCCTTTCACTCTACTTGACCATGGAACGCTCAAAGATTTCTATAGGTTAGAAAATCAAAACTTGAAAAATGGTTTTCACTAATATTAACAAGCATTCGTTTAACATATTTGGCCTGCTTGCAGCTCCTCCTACCAGGTGCTCATCCCGCACCTTGTCTTCCTAGATGACTTTGAGCAAGTGAAGTCCATTGGTCGGTATATCGAGAGGGACTGGACAGAGCTTCTGGCTGACTGTTTCCCCAAGATTATGGTCAACATCCTACCATACTTTGCGCTGTCTGGCCAGGATACACAGGTAGCACAACAGAGGGAGAAGGCCCACCGTGTGTACGACCTTCTCAAAGATGCAAACTGTTTGGGCAAACAGGTAAAGCTGAATTAATAGGCTGAAATTAAATTAAAATCTTACATTTGACTTCTTGTGCCAGTGAGTTTTAGCCACATTGTAATACATTCAGCATCAAATGCTTTCTCATGCAGAAAGATGTGATGATTAATGAAGGTCATATTTACTATACTACGCTTGACATTTTTTTGCCATAGCAAATTGACAGCCTGATCCACAGTAACCTACCAGAAATAGTTGTCGAACTGCTAATGACTCTCTATGAAGGGGGTGCCGCTGAAGAGGACAGAGGAGACTTGAAACGCTTTATAGGGTAAGGGTGTCAAACTGTTGATTTTTTTTATGTTGAGTTTTTTTTTTCCGTTTTTATTTTACATCCTCTAAAGTGGAATGCCCTACAATTTGTATTTCAGTCAACATTTTGGGGAAAATGTGCACAAAAACTCTGAGGTCAAACCATCACCATGCACAATGCCAAGACTTGAGAAAAAAACTTTAATGTGCTTGAGACTGAGAGGAACATCAAAGATCAACTTTTTTTTTTTGTCAAGCATTCCCAGAAAAGGCAAAGAGGAAATGTGTGATTACGAGGACTTATACAAGTTAATAGTAATACTTATACAGCTTATTGTGATACAGGAAAGCAATATATACACATATATTTCCTGGCTGCTTAATATAATATACTGTAACTAAAGAGATTTATGTAGCTGCTGTATATATTGAGCACTAGCTCACCCACGACCCTGATTCGGACAGATAGCTTTGGGAGAAACTGTTTTCAGAGGATGACCATTTGTTTCGACCTGCAGGTTCCACTATTCTTGATTATTCAGTTACTAAGTTGTTCATTTTTTATTTGGAATTAAGTAGTCAAGTTATTCTGTCCTTTTCAATATAAAGCACCAATGTAAATCTCTTCTTAGGGAATTGGACCCTGTCCCGAACCCACCATACTTCAGCTCTCTTGTCATCAAAGCTACGCTGGACTATCTGAGCAAATGCCACAGTGCAAACCATAAGTCCCTCGTAACCATTCTATCAAAAACTCCAGTAAGACGTTCTCGTCTGATTGAAACACTAATTATCCTGTTTATCATACTTTCTATGTATTATGATAAGCTGTCCCTTTTGTTCTAATCTTCCTCAGATATCTATTCAGAGGATTCTGCTGGCAGTTTGTGAAAAGGCAGCTGTGACAACTAACGGTTATGAACGTCATCGCATCCTCCTGATGTATCACCTCTTTGTCAACCTGCTACTCAGGGAGGTGAAAGACAGTCTTGGAGGAGCTTGGGCCTTTGTCCTTAGAGACATCATCTACACACTCATCCACCATATCAACAGCTCGCTGTTGCAAGCAGACACACACAGGTCAATCGATAATGTTACTCATGCTGCACATATAGTCATACTCTTCCACAATGTAACTGTATAAGAGTCTGAAAAGGTGACTTAATTTTGATTACATAAAATTGTGTAACAAAATCCTTATTTTTAGATTTTCTCCATTCACAGACCAATTCAGTGTGATGAGGTCTCCAGCCGAAGTTTGTCCTTGTGCTGTGACCTCTTGACTGCTGTGTGTCAGGCTGCTCTGCAGTTCTGTGATGGTGCTTTACTAGACTGTCACCTAAAGGTTATTGTTGGTACTCTCACTGCACAGGTGACCAGCCAGCCAGCTATCTCTCACCAGGTAAGGATTTCGTATATGTATATGTGTATATATATATATGTATATATGTAGTAATTATTCAATTTTAAAATAATTATTTATTGGTTTTCTCACTCTTGCATTATTTAGTTACCAATCTTGATGGCTTTTGAGTTCCTTTTTTAACTCATAGATTAAGTAATAAAAATTAAAAAGAGAGTGCCATTTGAAAAGCAGATAACATTTGTGCTCAATTCTCTACAGAACATGAGAGGGTCACAATACTGAATTGAGAAAAAGCTCTATGTTTGATGCAGTGAAGTTGTACACCACTGCACACAAACACTACAGTTTAAAAAAATCTATTTGTGACTCTTGTTCAGAGCCTTTCCTAGCTGACATTGAGCTGCCAGTCAATCGCAGTGCCAATGGGGTATATGTCACGAAGGAGGCGGGACTTCCTGTTTTTCACACATCAGCTTTGTTTCCGTTTCCTGTTTGCGATGTGTGGGCCGCATCCCAGTACTTGCGCCTCCGCTTTTGTGCCCCTCGGTTGCACGTTCCCGTCGACGGGTGCGAGTGTGTCTGTCTCAGTTGTCCGAAGCATTTCAGAGAGCGTGCGGTTGGGGGGGGGGGCGCTGGAGTGGGGGTGCGAGTGTTGAAACGCGACCATCAGTGGCCGGAAACAACGCTGGTGTGAGAAACCCGGAAGTTGGAAGTCTGTGGCATATACCCCATAATATACATCATGTTACAGGCATATTTCTTTAAGCAGCCTTTTGATACATATGATTTGATTATTGAGGTGGTCATAAAGTAATGGGTACTCTTGTTATATTTAGGAAGAGAACAAATCTGTTAAGTAAAAAAAAAACCTTTATGGTACATATATTGCAGAAAATGGGGTGGGGGATTACTATATGATTTATATTCATTTGAAGCAACCTCACCATTGTTTATGTCTCTTGTATCTCTCTAGGTGCTCAGTTTATTGCAATTTCTTGTGATAGAAAATAAACACAAACTGAAGGGAGCCATTTGCAAGTTGGAACCGTTTCCTGACCTGCCTGAATTCCAAGCGCTGCGTTCTGTTCAGAACAATCTCAAATACAATTCTGGGACTTTCACATTGAGACAGGTAACTATTTTCTTTCTGTAATGTTTTCACAGCAATAATTTGATTGCCTTGCTTTGTATTTCTCTGATGGAATGGCTGGACATACAGACTTGAGTAAATCTGTCTCTGTATTATTCTGTTTAACTGCCACACTATATTTTATGTACAGGAGATATCACACTTCCTGTCTGTGACACCCTCTGACTCATTACCACTGACCAGACTTGAGGGAATCAAGCAACTTTCCCAAAAACTGCATGACAACAAGGATGAGATAAGAGAGCTGCTCAAAGAGTGCCATGGTAGGACACCAGATGCATTTAGTGTTAATATTTCCTATTTTTATTACACATTTACCTCTAATACATTCTGTGTCTGCTCATACTTAGCTGAGCCCACCGACAGCATCCTGGTAAAGCTGGTTCTGAACCTGTTGCAGCTCTGTAAGATGGCAACCAAGCACCCTACTGGAGCTGACATTCTAGGTATATATATGTTTAAGTGTCTGGCAACAGCAAACCAACATGTTTTTCATATTCGAACTGTAACCTGTCTTCCAGAGGCAGCAGGAAGTAGTCTAGGAGAACTGGGACCGGTAGATCTCGCCACCATCGTCTTACTCCACGGCAGAGACCCCCTTTATGAAAAATCTGTGACTGTGTTCCCATCCACTGACTTGCAGTGGGTTTACATCGTCCTTAACTGCATAAACGATTCCCTCACTCACCAGTGGTAAGGGGTATTTTAATCTACGTAAATGTGTTAAAGGGAGATGTTTTATGACATTTATACTCTGGCAGTATTGACGTGAGGAAGGCAGCAACTCAGTCTGTGAAGGACATCCTTGCTACTCAGTCTGGAATCCATTTTTGGGAGCAGCACAAAGAAAGTAGAGACCCCATGTTGACATACCTAAATCCATTTCGAAAAGCCAATAAGAAGGTGGGTTTATGTCTAAAAATCTATTTTCTGTCATCCTTAGATTCCTGCTGTTTGACAAAATACACAGATGGTCATTTTTTTTCTACTTCCAAAAAATAAATACAAACACAATTCTCCCATACACATTACACTTGGCTTTGCTTTGACTTCAGCATTTTTACATAGAGTAGTGAAAAAAAAGTCATTTTTCTATATGTTTATTTGAAGATTAAAAAAACAATCAAAGCAAGTCATTGACCATTACTTTCCATTTTCTCAGGCATAGTTTATCTAAATTTAGGAATATAATTCTAATTGCTCATTTGAATACAATAGGCTCGCTGTGAATCGTGAACTTAAAAACAAAAGTAACAATGTTAGTAAACACACAAAATTTGAGTCACAGCCTTGACGATATATTTTGTAAATCTCAAAAACGCTATTAACTTGACTGCTTTATGTGCATTTTATGTTACCGGAGTGAATGCTATATTGAAATGATTATATCACTCTTTAGTTCTAAACAGAGCCATGTTGTTGTTAGACGCTAGCACTGACTGTTCCCATTGTCAGGCGGCTGCGGTGAGCGCTCAGGAAAGTTCGGAGGCCAAGGAGAAACTGGAGAACCCAAAAATTTGGATCCCACAGATGGGCGGCCACTCGGTCTGGCTGAAGTCTCTGTGTACTGCCCTTCTGGATAGCGGAGGAGTCAAATGTGAGGTTCTCCTACTGTCCCGACCACTTTGCCTGGTAAGCAGCCTGATACGCAAACTGTAACTTCCCTATACTTTTGACCAGAAAAGCGCCTTCGTTGTGTCATTGATTGATGTGGTCCTTCTCGGTCTATAGGTGAACTTGGACTGTTGCCAGAGGCTTTTGCCACTCATTATTCATTCTATCCTCCTGGATGACAGTCAGGGTTCATGGAGAGAGTTGCTCTCTTCCCATATCCGGGACTTCTTCAGTTTTTGTTCCAGAAGTGCTCAGGCCTCGAGCCGCTCCACCACACCACTCAACCTTGACTCCGGTATGACGATTTGACAGTGATTTATAATATATTTTGTTGTCATTAGCTTAAATTATTTATTTTGCAGAGACAGACACCGCCAGCCAAGGCTTGTACGACAAGGCATCTCTGCGTACCATGTTGGCAGTTATCGACTATCTAAGACACCAGCAGAGACCCCTGAGGTGTCATTATGTTTGTAATTATGTTGTACTTGTTAGCTAAAATTCTTTGTGACATTGTCATGTTCATTTAAAGAAAGCGTGAAATGAATTATTCTGTAATGAAGCCCACTGTCTAGTTTAAACATATCCTCCTATAAAAGTGAGCATTCATACATATTTGATTGCATTTTTCCTTGTGGAGGCAGCACTTCATCACCAAGTTGCTGATTTACATTTTGATCATTTATAGTGGATCAATGCGGGCACATGGAAATTCACATAGACCTGCTCACCCTTTCATCATGGCTGGGCACACTATAGAGACCCAAACTATTTGTATACAGTACCTTACTACTATGTCAATCTGCAGATGCTCATTCCATTTCATCCATATCCATGTTTTAGCAAGTCTTGTGGCACAGTGTGTGATTCCAACTTCTGGCTGGACCTGAACTACCTGGAGGTGGCCCAATCTGCTCAGTCATGCGCTGCTCACTTCACTGCTCTGCTCTACACTGAGATATATGTGGATAAGATTAAATCTAATTTGGAGGACAGTCGCAGGTATGTACAGTATATCATTTGTAATGAAGTCATTCGATTAAATCCCAGGAAGTTGTGAGTTAATACATTTTATCTCAATCGCGTTATTACTTGTGAGTCGGTGCATTACATGTTTCCACAGCTTATTTTGTCTTGTTGCATCTCAATTGAATGAGCAGAACCAAAGGCAGAGCAACGCGTAAGATCAACTTTGAGGAGAACAGCCAAAATATCACCATTTCTAGTCTGACTGAGAAAAGCATGGAGGACTCCAATATCAGTTTGCAGGTCAGCCATGTTTCAAATATTCCCCTTTCAAGGAACATTATTTAGATTTTCTCTTAGCCACATGATTTTTTTGCTCATTTAATCAATTTATCACGATAGAAGGACTGAATTTGGCTTGGTTTGATTGACATTTATGAACATAATCATAGGAACTGCTGATTGATGTCTACCGGAGCATCGGAGAGCCTGACAGTCTTTATGGCTGTGGAGGCGAAACAATGACCAGTCCACTAACAAGGTAATAAATAATCTTGTAATTTGGCATCCTTTTCAATGTGACATGTTCCCTGTTACCGAGTTACCAGACTCACAGAAGTCTGCCAAATCAATTATGCAGGATTCGAACATACGAGCATGAAGCTATGTGGGGGAAGGCTCTGACCTCGTACGATCTTCACTCAACCCTACCAGATGTCACTCGACAAGTGGGAATTCTTCAGGCAAGTTAAACAGACTGGGCCATGTCAATTTGGATACTCTTAGTCTCATGGGTCTTAATTTACACAGTGAGTTCAAGTAAGGAGATTATAATGGGCTGAAATACATATTACCAGAAACTAAATTTGAATGATGGTTTGAATTGTAATTGCTAAACTTGAATAATTGCATTGAAAAACTGAATTTGGTTTTATATGTTTCCGCCCACTAGCACACATGATTTATTTAATCAGCTCATCAGCATACCTGATAACGATCATGATCTTTAATATCAGGTGTGTTGGTAGGCGGAAACATCTAAAACCTTCAGGACTCCGGACATCGAGGACCGGAATTGGTGAACCCTGCATTAGAACATACAGTATAACACAAAAAAGTATTGCCAGAAAATGGAACGGTTGTTATAGTTACTAAGTGGAACAAACTCCACATTTTCTTCCATTTTTATTTCCTGTGGGTGTAATGGCCAAGTGTCCTAATGCTTTTATCCATGCAATGTACTGTACCTCTTGTATGTTTACTGTCGCTCACATTATGTATGTGTGACCCATGCAGGGCTTACAGAATTTTGGTCTGAATAGCATCCTCACCACCTACATGAAGGGTCTGGAAAGTGAAGGGGTGGAGTGGGGAGCTGAACTGAGGGAGCTCCGTTTCCAGGCTGCCTGGCGGAACACTCAGTGGGACTGCGATCTGTCTGAGAGGTGCGGAGAGGGAGAAGGGCCTTAATTGTAACATTATAGTGTTGGGTAACTTTGTATTCTTCATGAATGTCAGGAGTGACAAAATCAAGCCGGGTTTCCATGAGTCTGTGTTCTGTGCCTTGCAAGCATTGAGGGACAAGGAGTTCTCCATGTTTGATGATACTCTCAAACGTGCGAGGTGTGTTGACTTTTTAGACACTAATGTAATTGCACAATATCAAATGGTCAAAGAATTTGGATCTTTTTCCCCAGGGGTAGTGAAGTAGAGGAACTGTGCAAAGGCAGTCTGGAGGCAGTGTCCTCACTATACCCAACTCTCAGGAACCTGCAGAGCATCAGAGAGCTGGAGAGCATCAAACTGCTGTTCTCAAGGTAGTCGCAGAATATCAGCGCCAGTGTTAAGAATGTTAAAAATGCAATTTCACAGTTTTTTCTCCCATTGTTTATCAGGCCATTCTCAGAGCTGGCTGTGAAGAATGTGTGTAAGCAGTGGCGGCAGCACTCCCAGCTGCTCGCCAACAGTGAGTTTGCATTGGTGGAGCCCATCTTGGCCATTCGGTCTGTATCTTACAACACCCTGAGATCCAGAGCGGTGGACCACGACACAACTCGGTATCTCAGCTCAGCGCTTACCGACCACTTACTGGAGCTGTGCCAGCTAGCTCGTAAAGCAGGAAACACACAGGTACGTCCGCAGAAACTTTGATTGTTTGGCCACCTTCAAGTCACCAAGCTGCGCAATTCACTATGTTATATTTTGGAATGTTAAACCCTAATCTGGTTTATTCATATTTAAGCAAGATGGCGTTAGTTTTGTATTAATTTATAGTGACAGTGTACAGTATAATTGTGGTTGAGCATCAGCATTTAATCATCTTTTTTTGATCACCAATAAACGTTCATAATATTTGCCGCTTATATTGGTAACCTTCGCTGTAACTTTAGACTTTTGGTGTAAACTGGGCTTGATTTGAGAGGTGAAGCTACTTTCACAATGAGTTATGACAGTGGTTGACTGTAGCTCTCCTACGGTTCTCAACATGTTAACTCTTGTGTCCAGTTGGCGGAGCGAGCAGTGTTTCAAATGAAGGAGCATGGAGTTGAAGGACCTCGGCCATCATTACCAATATCACCGTGGCAACTGGAGGAAGCTCAGGTGTTTTGGGTAAAGGGAGAACATGGTCTGGCTCTAGGCCTCCTGAGACAGATGATACAGAAGCTTGAGGAAAAGGTAAGACAACTCCAAAAACTTTACACAACTTAACTTGCTCTTGATCACAATAAAAGTCTTACCATAGTTTTTGTTGTCGTCTTTTTGTGTATGTTAAACAGTTTGACTTCAATCCTGCTCTGGCACCGGTCTACACTGAGTGCCTCAGACTCTGTGGTAACTGGCTGGCTGAAACGTGCCAGGAAAGTCCTGGAGTCATTTTGGAGCAGTACTTAGAGAGGGTGAGAGCTTATCTGCATGTTTAATCACTTATCTGCACTCACGAGCAAAATAAAGCAACAATACTTGTACTATGTTATTCATAACCTTTTACCAGAGCTGTAAGTGTCTCTTTTTGTAATCTTCTCTTAGGCTGTTGAGGTAATTGAGGGTGAATCCGGAGTGCAGGACGCCCGGCTTCAGAATGAGGCCTTCCTGTCCCTGGCTCGTTTTTCAGACGCCCAGTACCAGAGCATTGATAAATACATGACTTCGTCTGAGTTTGAGAATAAGCAGGCCCTGCTGGAGAAGGCCAAAGAAGAAGTGGATCTAATGAAGGAGCGTAACGTGACAAAAAACAGGTTTGCACAACAACCTGTATTTTGTTTTCATTGTGTTTTATTTTATGCTCTGCATAGATAGGGACGAGCACTGTTGCCAATAGTGGGGGGAAAAGCGTTAATGATGTCTCACTAAATGGTTTGGAATTGCCTTTATTAACTGGTACCAAAAAGTAAAAGTACCATCGCTATACTGTTAACTATGATCCCAAAACAGTTTAATATCATTTCAAACTTATTTCACAACAGTGCACATAAATGGCTTACATTTGATTTGGTATTGACAAAAATGCATCATACATGTGAGATGGTGAGAAAGACTCTCCGTAACTTCTCTAATAACCCAGGCTAAACTTGGCTCCTCCCCGACTTACAAAGCTTGTCTCGGTCAAGAAGTATTACTTCAACATATGGACTTGAACCGATTACTGTACTACTTTTCTATTTAGATAGGGCAATTGATAGGAATGCACTTGTGTTTTCTCTGCATCCAGGTATACAATAAAGGTTGAAAGAGAGCTGGAACTGGATGAGAGGGCCCTTTCCAACCTGCAGGCAGACAAACAGCGCTTCCTGTGTAAGGCAATAGAAAACTACATACAGTGTCTGGAACAAGGTGAGGAGCACGACACATGGGTGTTCCGCTTGGCATCGCTCTGGCTGGAAAATGCTGACATTAAAGCTGTCAATGACATGATGAAGGTTTGTCGGTCAAATCAGAATTTCTTGCTTGTAAAAGTTTTTGGCCCCTCCTGGTGTATGCGTCTCTTGGATTAATCAGACTCATCGTCATTCTTTCAAATGTTGCAGAAAGGAGTGAAGAAGATCCCCTCCTACAAGTTTCTACCTCTCATGTATCAGCTTGCTGCCCGTATGGGAACCAAGATGGCTTCTGGAAGAGAGGATGTGGGCTTCTATGACGTCCTTAGTGAAGTGAGACATTACTCTTTCTGAAGCAGATGATTCAATGATTCTGTTCTTGTGGGGGAACATGCATGACCTCTGTTGCGACCTTTACACGTTTTTGTCTCCTCACAGTTGATCTTCCGCTCTTGTCTTGAGCACCCTCATCATACACTGTTTATCATCTTTGCCCTGGTCAACGCTAACAAGGATGAAGAGTTTTGTAGTAGTCGGATGACAAAGACTGCTCCACGGCAGTCATCGCCGTTTGACATGGTAGGGATCACAATGAAGGGAGGAAACCTAATTAATGATTTTAAAAATATAATACATATGGTAATAGGAGTAGTGCGTTCAGTTACCAATAATTCATTTCTACAGAGATACAGAGGGTTTGAGGCACGCTGTTGTCATATTTATGAATGAAATACGATGACATCCACCACACGTATTCACCGACCTCACCTTGATCAATTGTTCAAAAAATGGCATGCTATTAGTGGGTTTTTGCTATTCATGGGCCGGGCCAGTTCCTAAGCCATGCGAATGGCGGTGGTTGACTGTCGAGTAAAATATAAAAGTAAAAAAAAATAAAATACAGTACAGTAATTTCTGGACTTTAAGGTGCTACTTTTTTCACTTGCATTTGACCCTGCGGCTAATACAAAGGTGCTGCTTATCCATCGGGATCACAAGGGGGCGCACTATAAAGGAAGCACAAGAGCGTCAGGCAGAGCAAAACAAACAAACAAGTGAGCCCAAATACAGTAGGAGAGACAGAACGAGAGCGAGACAATTCGCGCCCTCATTATGGAAAAGAAAGTAGCGGGAACCCGGTGCGGTAATATTAAAACATCTGCGACTTACAGTCGGGTGCGGCTTATATGTGTAATAAACTCGAGTATTCCCCAAATTTAGCTAGCACGGCTTATAGTCAGGTGCGCCTTCTAGTCCAGAAATTACTATAGATATATTAGTCCATCTTCTTCTCAAATCGGTGATCGGTTATCTTTTTTTTTTTTTTTTCATACTCGTTGATCAGTGATCGGTCGAAAAATCCTGATAATGTAAAGCCTACTGTACATACAGGCTGTACACCATTTATATAGGCCTTATCATACATTTGACACAGGTTGTTCTTAATGCTACCTTTGTGTTGTAAATGTAAACATTTATCCTCACTTGTTGTCTTTTCAGATTCAGTCTGTGTACAGTTGTTTGAGAAAAACAAATACATACAGTATATTTTGCCTTACAGGAACGTTCAGATGTGGCCCTAAAGATCATCGGTGCCATCAGGAAAACGAGAGGTGATATGATCCGGGGTATCGAGCGACTGTGTGACGCTTATATCACACTTGCTTATCTGGATGCCAGCAGGCACAAGATGAGCAAGAGTGAGTAAAACAGTGAGACATACGAGACATATTTTCACTAATACAGTAATTCCGGTAGACAGCATTTCACTATCCTTCGTGGATATAGACGACACTTTTGTAATGTCTAGATTACAAAAGTCTAGTAATGTCTAGATTGTCACTGATTCCCGTTTTGTATCATTCATTACAGAGGCAATTCCCATTCCAGCGGATCAGCCCATTCATCAAATAAAAGACATGGATCAAGTTGCAATTCCAACTGTTGAGCTCAAGGTGCCGATATGTTTTGGATTTTGAATTATTTTAATTTTTTAGGAAATAGAATAGAAATAGAATGATTTTAATTGTATTTTTTTTACTAATATTGTCATATAGCTTATGCTGTAAAGGTAATATTTTAGCATTGAGTGCAAAAATATGTTCCCATTGAGTACCGTTAAATTTTTGTTACCTTGATATATTCATTTAAAAAACAACAGTTTTTAGGTTGAATTCCTGTTTTTTAAACGATGAACCCTTCAAGTTGCATAGGTCTACTATACACCATTTTTTACTCGAGAATAATTTTTGCCATGACCACACTTTTTATTATTATTTTTTTTTTATTTATTAATTTTTTTTACAATTTAACTGTTTGAATAGGTTGATCCTACAGGTCGCTATGATGATGTGGTTACCGTCCATTCCTTCATGCCTCATTATCACCTGATTGGAGGAGTCAACCTGCCCAAGATCATAGACTGTGTCGGCTCTGATGGCAAGAGCAGGAGGCAGCTGGTCAAGGTGAATGGATGTTTATTTGCTAGGTGTGTGTGCGCTTCAAGCTCATTTCAATCTGGCTTTGATGTTCTGGTTAAGTAGGTTGCCAGTACAAATAAGTGCAAATGTTTTTTTTTGTTTTTTTTCCCTGAACATTTATTCTGGCTTAGTCCCATGCACTCATCTGTTTGATTGGTGACGTCTCTCTTTTTGCCTTCTGTTAATAATTAATGTGTTTCTGTGTGCAGACAAACACTAAGTTTGCAGATCACAAATAGTTTTTCGCACCTTTGTCATCAATAGCAGGGTGTGTGTTTTTAAATTTGTGAAAAACTTAAAAGCTAATCATTTACTATTTGACACAGTCATAAGGAAATGCACTTCTAGTATTTTCTTGTTCAATTGTAAATTACTTTCTAATGTACTATTTTGTGTATTTTCTATCGTGAGCAAACAAGAATAATTTATAATCATGGAAACACATGATAATCAGACTTATCTCAGTTGTATCAGCGTCTCTCTTTGTGAACAGGGTAAAGACGACCTGCGACAAGATGCGGTGATGCAGCAGGTGTTTAGCATGTGTTCCATGTTGCTGCAGCGCAATATCGATACTCGCAAGAGGAAGCTCAACATCAGAAGATATAAGGTCACACACTTTGATAGATCTGTTTAATATTTGAGCCTCATTATTCACAGATAATTCCTTTCTTTTCAAGATGCAGAGGCTCTCGTACATATTAGTTTTTCATTTGCTCCCAGTGAGTGACTCTCATCAATGGTATAGAAAATGGGTGGATGTTTTGTGTAGGCAAGTGATTGACTATGACTTAAAGGGGAAGTCAAGCCCAACATTTTCTTTACAATATGTTCTATGCAGCTCCACTAGTCCTGAACACTGTAGTCCGGGTAATATTGTGTTTTTGGATTATGAATGAAGCAGTAAAATCCACCTGTTTTTATCCATCACAGGGTGCAGCCATTTTGCCACTTGCTGTTGACTGAAAATTACATCACATTTGCTCATTGCTCAGATAACGACCACCTGTTTGGTCATGTGACGTACGCAAGCTGAACTGTGATTGGTCATTACCTGAGCAACTGTTATGCCATTTTCAGTCGACAGCAAATGGCCACCCCATGAAATGGATAAGAATTTGAGGATTTTTCTGCTTAATTAATTTTCCACAAATGAAAATATTAATCAAAATAACATACAACATATTTTTGTACGGATCATTTTTGGGCTGACTTCACCTTTTAAGTACAAATTCAGGTTACATCACCACTGCAGGATTAGAAACCCATCATAATTAAAGGACCTGCTGTACTTCCTTCAGCCATTTTTAGAGGGGAATAATGATTTTATGCTCCTTTCAAGGTAGTGCCGTTCTCCCAGTGCAGCGGGGTTCTGGAATGGTGCTCCGGTACGGTTCCCCTCGGAGAGTTCCTGGCAAATCCTGTCAAAGGGGCCCACAAACGATATCGACCTGAGGACGTGTCCAGCCTTGCCTGCCGCAAGAAGATGATGGTACTCCTACCACACTGAGAAGCACTGGTTTACAGTAGTGGAAGAGCAATTAACTGTTCTGTTTGTCAATATGTTGCTAGCGTAGATCTATACATAGATAGAGATACGGTACATATTTTGTGGTAAATTTTCGGACCACTTAAATTTTATATTGGACAATTTTTTCTGCCACACTGGTTGAGCTTTCCTGGAGCACAAAAGTGCTACAGCACAGTGGTTGGAAATCACCCATCTAGAGTTTATGGTTGTCACATAATTTTTAAATGACTAGTAACATGCATTGCAGCAAAATAAATGTCGCTTTGCTAATGAAGGTTGTCATTATAGGAGGCGAAGGGGTTTGACGAGAAGCTGCATGCTTACATGGAGGTGTGCAAAAACTTCAAGCCCGTTTTCAGATATTTCTGCATGGAACGCTTTGTGGACCCCGCAGTGTGGATGGAAAAGCGGCTGGCCTACACCCGCAGTGTGGCCACTTCCTCTATCGGTACTCAAAAACAAACCTGACCTTCATATTCAAACAACCGTGTCTGGTTCCATGAACATTTTAAAGCAGTTTATCATACAATAACTAGCCCACATCCACATGGATGTAGTAGCCTCAGTAAAATCTCTTATTAGCTGTGATGTCTTGAAATTGCGGGTGAATGATGTGACTGATTTGTGAACAACAGTCGGATATATCGTTGGCCTCGGTGACCGACACATTCAGAACATCTTGATTGATGAGCAAACTGCTGAATTGGTGCACATTGACTTGGGTAACATCTTCATCATTACTACCATAAGCATCATTCAAAGTGCAACACTGTGAACACTTTGGCCATGGTCCTGCTTTATGGTTGTGTGCAGGTGTGGCTTTTGAGCAAGGCAAGATTCTGCCCACCCCTGAGACCGTCCCCTTCAGACTCTCCAGGGATATTGTGGATGGGATGGGAATCACTGGAGTGGAGGGAGTTTTCAGGAGGTCAGGAGCAGGGTTATTATAGTTTTGGAATTTTCATTATAGTTATTTTTTATTTCCTTAAATTCGTTTTGTTTTTTTAATTTAGTTAGTTAGTTTTAATTAGTTTTCAGGGCTGCTCTGTTAGTTTTTATTTAGTTTTAGTTAGTTTAAAAAAGAAAGGTTAGTTTTACTTTAATTTGAGTTATTTTTAGTATTAGTTTTCGTTTTTAGAAAATATTGTGTATTACTTGTGTGCAATATTTATTAAATACCATGGTAAAATGAAAAAATAAATGCCATTTTTTACCTAGTATTGCGTTTCGGCTGAATTAAATGAAAAAGCAGGCAAGGCGAGCCATTAGAGCCAAAAGTCAAATGCAAAATTGGCACTTGGGAGTGACGTCATCTGAAGGTGCTTTTCTATTGGCTGCTGATAAATGACGTCACGTCTGTGCGACACTGCCAAACATCCTTATTCTGATGAATATTGAAATAAATATACTTAAATCACGTAAATCAAATAAAAAATTTGATTAAATTAAAATCAACCCCACAGGCTCATTTCTTAAATTAAATACCAAAGACGAAAACTAAGGAAATTTTCACTATAATTATATTTAGTTTTAGTTAGTTTTGTAATTTTAAAATGTAGTTTCAGTTAATTTTCGTTTATGAGAACAAAGCATTTTCGTTTTTATTTTATTTCATCACCGAAAATGTTTTTTTTTTAGTTTTATTCATTTAGTTAGTCTTAGTTAACTAAAATAACCTTGGTTAGGAGGGAGGGAGGAAACGGTCATTGTAGTTTCAAATGTGACTAGTGGAGATTGTTCTAGGTTTCTTTTTTAGTAGAATAAGAATAATATTTGTATTTGTGCAAAGAAGCAGCACACAAGAATAATTAACTACTTGAATACCCTTTTCAAAAAAAAATTATATCCTCAAAGTTGAATAATTTCCATAATTCCATTCAAAAAGTCTATTTTTACGTGATTTGGGCAGGATTTAACAAAAAACTTTGTAGAAATTACCATTACCAAGTGTTTTGCATTGGGGGGGATGGATGGATAGATGCATTGTATTTTCAAAATAAAAGGTCAATCTTCAGCACCTTCTCGTGTGCCGTGGCATTGCCTGGGGGTCCTGGAAGCCCAGGCTTTCTTGATGCTTGCTGCCATCTCTTTGATTTTGGGTCTAGTGGCCCTCGTCATCCTGTAATACAAGACAATATGTCAAATTAAGTTCAATGTAATGTTCTTCCTTTCTAGATGTTGTGAGAAGACCATGGGGGTCATGAGAAGCTCTCAAGAAGCTTTGCTGACCATCGTGGAGGTACCACAAAAAACTTGCCCGCACCCCGCTGCTGGCTTTTTCCTTATTAAAATGTGTCCAGTGTCTCCTTTAGTGACACGTTAGTCCCTTGTGATTTATGTGTCCCCGTGCATTGTGCGTCGTGCAGGTGCTGCTCTACGATCCCCTTTTTGACTGGACCATGAACCCCCTAAAAGCTTTCAACCTGCAGCATGACGAGCAGCAAGAGCTCAATGCCACTCTCACTTCAACCATGGGAGGGGACGACTTGGACAACCACAATAAAAACAGGTGCGGAACACTTTCTCATTTACGTTATTGTGGGCAGCCTAAGGCGCACCTGTGCAATAAATGGCGGTAACACCAGATACTGACAAGTTTTATGACACTCTCCCGCAGTGACAGCCAGAGCTTCAACAAGGTGGCGGAGCGAGTGCTGCTGCGACTGCAGGAGAAGCTGAAGGGAGTGGAAGGGGGCACGGTGCTCTCCGTGGGCGGCCAGGTCAATCTGCTCATCCAACAGGCCATGGACCCCAAAAACCTCAGCAGGCTCTTCCCAGGCTGGCAGGCCTGGGTGTAGATGGCACACCAGAACAGGTTCTTACATTAACTCTTATGTTCATTTTTACATTAAAAATGAAATCTGTTTTTTATGAAGGTTGCAAACATGCTTGAAAGTTGTTGTTTTTTCTCTTTTTTTCTTATTTTTACATTCTTCACTGCAATTTGGATGTTTTTAAGTTGACTTATGTTGGCTTTATTGATGCTCCTATTACTTTGTAATTATATGAAATGTAGCTGAAATAAAGCAAACTGAAAAAAAAGAAACCTTGATATTTGGTGTGTTTGCACTGCACTCAAGCATAGCACTGAGTGTTTAGACAAGTGAACAAAGATTGTTGTGGGCTGAGGTGGAAAACTTTAGAAGATGTGAGAAAACGAGGGTGTGTCCACATTGCCTCGCCATCACTCATTCGATCACTCTGGTTGACACAGCGCAATGACATTAGAGAGAGAACTTTTCTTCAGAAGTAGCCGCTAGTCAAAAATAACACTTCATCCTTACATTGGGTGTCAATACTTACTAGTACTAAACAGATTTAAATGAGGGATATTTAAAAATATTCTTGAGCGGACTGGCACATTTTTAAGGAAAATAGAAATGAGCAACAATCCGGTAAGTTATTTCAAATTATTCCAATAGTGACATGCATATAATTATATAAAGTATATACTGTTAAAGTAAATAATGTTATTAGGCCCCTTATCATGTGTAACGTCACTCTTATTGATCTGCCTTTTATCCTCTTTGGTCAGATGTCTGCCATTTTACAAATTGTGGATTAATTCTGTATTATACGTGAAGTCTTCAGTCGTCAAATTTAAGTGCTCAAAGGATGAATTTCATCTTTGATTAAATCTGATGGGCCAAGTCAGTCATAGATGAGGTTACTTTTTTAAACATGCATATGTAATATCTTTTTTTTTTTAATAATATATTTTTTATTCTACTCTATTTGTATTTTACAAAAACATTTAAAATGTGTATGTTAAATATTGTGTTTATAGTAAATCAGTATGTGTATGTTTGATCTATAACCTGATCTAAGGATATTTGATACCACTTTTTTTTTAGGCTGACTGTACAATTACTCATCTCGTGAATACTTACCAATACCAAGTAACTGATACCACTAGTATTTTTGATACATTACATTTCTATTAAACAATGGCAGATAATAGTCCTATTAATGCACTAAATATTAACATTATATTTTGCTTAGCCAATGAAAGCAGGTAAATGTGTAAAGTAAATATATAAATGAAATACCTTAACGGAGAAAGTCATCATATTACCCAAATCGAGATTGCAAATAAACATACAAATTTTGGTAGCAATACAATGCACTCTTGGTATTAATATAAACGTTACAGAAATTGTATCTTAATAGAGATTTGTGAGAATTTGCATGGATGCTTTTCGCTTAGAAAAACTTTCTGTCAGACGTGCATGCCATTTACTTCCTGATATTAGAACAACCACAAGAGGGCTCCAGTGACTGGTATCGTCGGCCTTTGTGAGTACTCGATACCTGGCTTGAAATAAGGCCAGTATCAGTACTTGTATATCCCTAACCTCATTTTTGTTTTCTTCCTTTTCTGGTACTGCATCCTCCTCATAGGTTGATTGACCAAATGTCTAAAAGTTTTACTCTGAACTATTCAGTGGGTGACCATTGACAAGATGCATCCTCCTAGCCGGGCAGAAGTAAAGCCGCAGTATGTTCACTATTTGGCCCCAAAGTCCCCACCTGAAATCACCCTCACTACTCCACAACGAAAAGGTACTTTAGATGCTAAACAAAAAGTATAAATGCTGAAATAATGATGATCTTTTCTCAATTTACTCACAAATGTACTCACTCAATGTGAAAGCAAGGCCTGTTTAGTCAATACACATCAGTGGAATAGATACAAAGATACATTATTTGAAGTAAATATTTGTTGTATTTTTCTGTTTCAGTACGACCTTGAAAAAAAAAACCTCAACCATAATGACCAACTGGGTTAATCAAAAGAGTGACAGGTTTTATTCCTAAAAATATATGTATGTTATTGTAAGCTACTGTAACATCAAATATAGTATTGGAAAAAAAAAAAGAGTTGCTTCTGCATTTAATAAATATGTATGTATTGCACGCAAAATAAATAATACAAATTGTATCAAACAGGTCTTAAAAATTGACAGGGAAAAAAAAGTTCAATACAATTCTACTGCATTTAGGAAGTAATTCTTTTGTGCTAGTAGTATTTGTACCACACTTTGAGAATCACTCAACACAACACAATTTTTATGAAAACTTTTTAATTCATACATATTGCAATTTATGGATCACAAATCAGTGCTTTTCAATATATTTCTGTTATACACCACCCTACCCCAGCAACAAGAAAACATTTTGTGCCCCCCCCCCCACCTCCACTGTGACTAAGTATCTTTTGTCGATGTAAGTATCCTTGAAAACAAACAAGAATAAAAAGAAATATATATCGACTTGTAACAAAGAATATCTTTATTACTATTGTGTTTTAGTCTGTAACAGAAAATATTCGAAATGCATTAATTTGTCTGAAATAAAAACAAAAAGTGAGAGTGCCACTGCCACCTTCTGTGCAGCTACATTTTATTCGAATAAGGTAAAAAAAGAAGAAGCATGTTTTCAGGGTCACATGCACCACCTACGACGGCGTATTAGGGCCACGTATAAATGTATGTTTTTTTAGAGGGTGGGGGCAATATTCTGAGGGAAAAAAACGCACATTTGCCACTTTCTAAACACAATAGAGACAAAATAAAAAAACATTTAAAAAAGGAATAGTTACATCAAATTCTAAAACTGGTCTTTTTTTTTTTACTAATCATACTATGTTTTCTCTGTGAGAGATTTCAAAGAGAGGTGCATTAAGTGCAGTGTAGTTTCTACGATCTGCTTGCTACTCCTCTTGCTGCTGGTGGGCATCCTCCTGGCCTATTACTGTAAGTACGTCCTTGTGTGCAGCCACCGTCCCCCCCCCCATCCCATCCAAGTGTATTAAACACTCACCTGATGACTGCAAGTCTGTCCTGTTTGGCAGATTCCTCCACCTGTGTGCATGGAATAGCGTGCGGTGGCAATACAGGCTGCGTGTGGGAGTCCCAGTGGTGCGATGGGGTGGTGGACTGTCCAGCGGGCCAGGATGAATCTCATTGTGGTAAATAATGTCGTCGGAAATAAATGAATGGCTCGAAATGAGCGACTGTTTCTCAAATGTCATTATTTCCAATATTTTTAGTATTTTTTTTCTTTCTGTGGTCAGTGAGGCTTCATGGCTCCAGTTTCCTGCTTCAGATATTCTCAACTCAGACCAAACAATGGAGGACTGTTTGTTCTCAGGGCTGGACAGCCCAACTGGGCCAAGCAAGCTGCCGGGACATCGGATACAGCGGGTAAGAGGATGTGTAGTGTGTTGTTTGGCTTTCCAAGGATGCGTTTACGTCATGTTGTGTTTCCTCTACAGGAGCGCAAGTGTTACATCGGGCCTACGTGAGGCACAATCTGATGATGACGCATTCTTGATGGTGAAATCTGACCCAAACCCTGGCGTACCAATAGTGCAACAGCTTGCGCTCAGGTTGGTAGAGTGTGAAACTTCAAAACATATAAAGTTCATCTCAGTTCTTATTTTCTTTCTTCTGCAGCAATTATTGCCCGAACAACTCTGTGGTGACACTGCGATGTACAGGTATAGCTTCTTACACTTGTAATTTAAATTTTGTGTATAATTGATTGTCATCTGTCTTCCGCTCTTCAGATTGCACAAGAGGCGCAAACTCCAGCAAGGCCTCTAGGGGGCAGCAGGCCTCTCTCGGGGCTTGGCCCTGGCAGGTCAGCCTGCAGTTTGCAGGCTCACACCGGTGTGGAGGTGCTATCATTTCTCCCTACTGGATTGTCACAGCGGCCCATTGTGCGGCGATGTGAGTCCTGACTCCTCACAGGCCGGAGTTTCTAGTAGCCGTCGTCCATTTTATCCTTAACTCATTCACTGCCATTGATGGCTATAGACGACAAAAATTCATTTGAACTATTTCTATTAGTTTAACATTTTTTTTCCCACTTTTCTTAACTTTTGCTATTGAAGTCATGCAGTTAATTACAAATAAAAATTGTCAGGTGATTATTATTATTATTTTTTATAATTAATTGCATGACTTCAATTGTTAACTCACGATTAATCACCAATTTTACATCTGTTCTAAATGTACACAATTTTTTTTCTAGGTTGTCATACTCTGAACAAAAGTGGGGAAAAAATGTTAAACTAATAGAAATAGTTCAAATAAATTTTTGGCTGGCAACCAGTTCAGGGTGTACCCCGCCTACTGCCCGAAGCGAGCTGGGATAGGCTCCAGCACCCCCCGCGACCCTTGTGAGGAAAAAGCGGTCAAGAAAATGGATGGATGGATGGATAATTTTTGACGTCTATAGCCGTCAATGGCGGTGAATGAGTTAAATCTGCTCCTCTGAGTTGCGTCTGTATTGCAGGACTTCCAATCCTGGAGGCTGGTCGGTATATGCGGGGCTTGTGGAACCTTTGGACGTTTTCTTTAACCCCACTTACACTGTGAGCCGTGTCATTGCTCATGAGGGCTTCGACAGATTTACTTACAGGAATGACATTGCTCTGATGAGGCTCAGCAAACCTCTGGATTTCGCAGGTACCGTATGATTATGTTTCATCTAGTCAGATTCTACAGAGAAAACAAAAGTATCTTACAAAAACGACTACAAGAATGTACATTGACAACATTAAAACACATCAATAGAAAACTTTATAAATCATTTAAAATGGTTAGAGTTAGTCAATGCCTCGTTCTCCCCATTCGCAAGAATATCTACAAGACTCCTCTCAATTAAAACCTGCACTTCAATCAAAGAGATAATTCCAAAATGATGTATTTTTTTTTTTATATAAACGTATGGATTTGCCTTGCTAGCCTCCAGTAATGTTGGTCCCGTGTGCCTCCCAAATGTTGGTCTAAACATCTCGGTCCCACTAAATGGCTGGACAACAGGATATGGCGTTTCAGTCGATGGAGGTGAGGATGACACAGGATGTTTTTGTTGTTGTTTTTTTTTTTGCTTATTCAAGGAAAAATGCGCACATATTGATTTAGTGTTTGTTGGAAATTAATTAACTCATTCACTGCCATTTGACGGTTATAGACGTCAAAAATTAATTTGAACTATTTCTATTAGTTTAACATTTGTTTCTACTTTTGTTTACAAGAGTATGAAAACCTAGAATTATTTATTGTACATTTAGAACAGATATAAAAATGTGATTAATCGTGAGTTAACTATTGAAGTCATGACAATAATTACGATAAAAAAATATAATCGCCTGACACTCCTAATTTTTAATCATCTTTTTTTTTATTCATTCACTGCCGTTGTTAGCTATTAATGTCAAAAATTAATTTTAACTATTTCTATTAGTTTAACATTTTTTTCCCACTTTTGTTAACAAGAGTATGAAAAACAAGATTTTTAATTGTAATTAATCGCATGACTTCAATAGTTAACTCATGATTAATCGCAAATTTTACATCTGTTCTAAATGTAAAATATTTTTTTCCTAGGTTTTCTGACTCTTGTTAATAAAAGTGGAAAAAATATTAAACTAATAGAAATAGCTGAAATGAATTTTGACGTCTATAGCCGTCAATGGCAGTGAATGAGTTAAGAAGCAAAATCCACCTGTTTTAATTTTTTTAACCATTTTGTCGGCCAACATTGCATAAAATTATCAAACCCAGAAAACAAATGAGCTGTGGTTGGTCATATAACCCTTAGGCACTGTGATGTCATTTTCAGTTGACAGTGGCACTACAAGGCAAAATGGCCGCCCCCTAATGGATAGATAAAAATGAGTGGATTTTGCTGCTTCATCAATATTCCACAAATTCAATATTAATTAGATGGTCGGGGTGGATAGAGCATTTTGTAAAAAAAAAAAAAAAACAACATTTTTGGCTTGACTTTAAGGGGGACTTAAAGAAGAAATAATATGTAAGAGTTACAATGTGTCTCCATTCAAAAATAAATAACTATGAAGAATCAAGCAATTAAAAAGTTAATTTTACACATGTCCCCTTCAGATTTATCATTGAGACAGAACTTTTAACCATTCGCCTGAGTCTCACTCTTGCGTAGTGCGTATTCTTACTCTTATATACTCTTCGTATATCATGCGTATTACCCCAGATGTTTTTAGCTCAAAATAAGACGATATGAAGAGAAGTTGACATTTTTGCATGTTTGTGTCTCAGACTCTCCATACCTGGTTGAGGCTCAGGTCTCCCTCATGGATGTTGCGGAATGCAACAGCTCTACTGCTTACAGTGGACAAATATCGAAGGAAATGATGTGCGCCAAAGGGGTGGAGACTGGATCGGATGCATGCAAAGTGAGGGCTGCGACATAAAATTTCCAGTTGATATGGCACACACTGGTGGTGCTTTTTTTCCAAATCGGTACCAAAGTATCATTATCTCTGATACCAAATCTTTACAGTCTAAAATTAAAGTCAAAATAGCAATAGTTTTGATACTTCAGTCTTTTAGGTAATGTACTTGATATCATCAACACAGTGCAAAATAACTAACCGATTGAGCTCATCTAAACGATGGTGGCGGCACACTTGCATTTGTGAGTTCCGGCAAAAAAAAAGACATTCTGATAAACAGAAAAAAAATTCCAAAAACAAGAAAAAATACCCTAAAAATCTGAAAAAAATTTAATTCCCTAAAAACATGTTTATATAATTATTCCCAAAAACAGAATCTCCCATCACCCAAAAAATCTATTTAAAAAAACAAAAAATTATTCCGAAAACAGTAAAAATAAATTCCCTTTAAAAAAAAAAACTGAACTAATACAAATATTCAAAAAAAGCACCCCCCACCCCCCCAAAAAAGAAAAGAAAAATCAGAGAACTCAATGAATGAAAAAAAACTCTGTGATGTTCCATAATGATAACGTATCAGATAATGTGGATTTTTCCTTCTTTTTTCTTTTCCTTTTTCAGACTGACAATGGTGGGCCTCTTGTGTCGCACAGGGATGGCTTATGGTGGCTTGTTGGGCACAACATATGGACAGAAAGTTGCACAAACCCGAACAAACCAGGTGTTTACAGCAACGTCACCTATTTTTTGGACTGGATATACCATCAGATGAAGGTAACCATGTAGACAGATTGGTTTATACACTGATGCAAAAGCATCGTCATTCTTGATTGATCATATTCCAAAAACTAAAATCAATATAAGCCAATTATGTTTTGATGATAGCACATTTTCATCATCACATTAACTCTATTGATTTACAGAAAAATCAAGATGACTGAAGACATGACCACTGATCCAAGATGTTGTTTGCAATGGGTTTAAATGTATTTAGCATAATTGCTAACATACTGTTAGTCATTTCCATATTACTACATCCTTTTGCATTTGTGTTTAATAAAGAATTATTCTATTACCTCTAATTTCTCAAGATTACAATTTAACATATGGGGTTCTGCCATAATCTCAATCTGATAAAGTTGTATATACACATTAGGGGGGGAAATGCTCTTTGCCACACTGTCATACTATTTGATCAATCGGTTAGCCAGTCTTCTTGTGAATGAGGGTGATCATTTCATCACGCTGAAGTTCAAAGTTCAAATCAAATCATCAATGTTGTCAGAAATTCTTTATTTGCAACAATTCTAGTACCTAAAAATACACTTTACATAATTTAAATATTATGTCAGTAGTAGCGGCTTTGGCTTCAGTTACTTGCAATTGCAATATTTTCCACTGGATGGCGATAGATACCATATTTGGGTTTTAAAGGAAGCTGAAGCCAATCTCTGAGGTCGTGCAGCCTCCCTCGTTTGTGTGCTTGAGTCACAAAGCTATATTGCTTTGTTGCGAATGCACAGCATGTGCCAAAATTCAGAAATAAGATTAAAGCCACATTGAAATTGATTTCAATATAGCATAGACACAATTAGTAAAACAGAACAGCACAGCATTGACCATTTACAAGTGCAAACCATAACTGGTCATATATCCAGGAAGTGGAAACTCCCCGTTTTATGCCTTTCAGGTCAGAATGGCACTCTTGTCAACTCTTTCTATAATGGCTTTTGTAACAAACAGCTGGAATGGTGGACCAGTTCATTAACAAACGAACAAACAAAATCTAATATTTTTCCAGAACACTACATGAACCCCCTTGATTGTAGACTTTGGGGTCTGTGTTGTATAAAAGTACGGTACACAATCACTGAGTAAGAGTTTTCCAAAGGCACTCCAAGCAATGTAAACATGACATTTGACCTCCAATAATTGTCCAAGCAGCTTTTCCTGACACGCATTTCACCAAATAAGTGACAAGGCACGTTTTAACAGACATGTACCAAAAAATGATTTTGGTTTATTTGCCAAATGGCCCATTTAACATGTTTTGTTCAAGAAAAAAACGCAAGTTCATTGCGCACCACTGACAGTGTCTTTTGAGAGTTTATCAGAAGGATTGTCTATCTCAGAGGTGATCGCTTCCACGTCATCCTTCTTGTGCAGCCTCAGCCCTTTTTCCACCTCGCCGTTGGCGCTTCGCTCGCTGGCGGCCCGCCCGTTGGCGCCCGCCGCCCGCGCCTTCCCTCTCAGTCACTTGATACGGTGCCGCACCAGAGAGGACTGGTCGGTAATCTCCCCGGAGTAGCCCCGCCGTCGGCAGGGCAGGACCAGCAGCAGCAGCAGGATGATGAGGATGATGGCGCACACGGTCATGAGCGCGTAGGAGATCACCCAAAGAAGAGGCTCCTTCAGCGCTCGGCCGGAGCAGTCGGACGCCACGTCCGCCGACGAGAAGGGGCCGTCGATTTCGGACAGCGCTACCCCGCCGCTCACTGTGGAGGAACATCACAATACGGTGACGCTATGTCGCTATAGTGATGATTTTTAAGCATTTTGGGGGACACTGAAACTAAAGTTGCAACAACAGTTTCAAGGCAACCTGTATTTACAACAATGCAGAGCTGACACATCAGTAATCTAAACTATAAACATCTAAGAGAGAAACTACACATCAAATCAGAAAAAAATGCACTCATGAAATGTCTCGGGTGTTAAACATGGTGCTTCCTTATACTTGCTCCTTAAAAAAAGGGTTTGACAAATGTATTTGTCATTGGCTCTTAGTTTCATGTCTGACAAATACATTTGTCAAAGGCAGCACATGAGTTAAGTGGATCGACTTAAAAATTTAAAAAGTTATTCTGTCTCTGAAAATATACATACTGTATAATGATGCATAATTGCAGTGATTTATGGTGACCAATAAACAGCTTGAGGCAAGAACACTTAGGAAAATGTGCATCACTGAAGCAGTAAATAGTTGTGGCTTGTAATATAGTAAATACCATAAAAATTTTTTTTTACTTTGCTTTTAAATCTGTTTAACTGTTACTGCTTTTAAATTGTGTACTTTTAATTACAGTATTAGGGCACATTGAGTTACTTTGTGTATGAAATACATCAGTCATTGAAATCACAGTTTTTTGTTATTGTTTTAATAACCCCTAGATTGAGCCTGGATACTGGTAAATGTCTCAAAAATATGATTTTTTTTCCAATAAGCCCCCCTGTAAAATACCCACACATTTTTTTGCAAAAAAATAAAATAGATTTTTTTTTTTTAAGTGTTGCATATTTATATGTATTTTATTTATGATTATCATTAATATGATCAGTGCCTTCACATAAATGAAATGAAATGAATAAAATCATTATTTATTCATCATAACATTATAATAAAGTAACATTATTTGAGTAAATTAGTTATTTCAGAAGTGTGTATCAAACTGGTAGCCCTTCGCATTAATCCATAACCAAGTAGCAGCTCTTCAGGTTTAAAAAATGTTAGTGACATCTAATATAGAGTATAAATACAGATCACCATTTCATTGTCCATAAATGTTTACTACCCTTCTAATATCAACTCACTTATTGTTGTGTGGGGTGACCTAGAGATGCCCAAGAGATGCTCACCAAACCGGACAGGTTAATAAAATATTTTCAAGGGGAAATGTGCTATGCTAGTATATCGATAATACTAAATAAATTAACTCATTCGCTGCCATTGACGGCTATAGACGTAAAAAATTCAGTTTAACATTTTTTCCCACTTTTGTTAACAAGAGTATGAAAACCTAGATTTTTTTACATTTTATTAGAACAGATATAAAATCTGTGATTAATCGTGAGTTATCTAGTAAAGTCATGCGATTAATTACGATTAAAAATTGTAATCGCCTGACGCCCCTAATTTTTAATAATCTTTTTTTTATTTAAAAGAAAAAGATTATTAAAAATAAAACAAAAAATATAAAAAAAAAGAAAAAGAAAAGATTATTAAAACGAAGGGGCATCAGGCAATTACAATTTGTAATAGTAATTAATTGCATGACTTCACTAGTTAACTTAATTAGTTAATTTTATACAGTATCTGTTCTAAATGTACAAAAAAAATCTAGGTTTTCATACTCTTGTTAACAAAAATGGAAAAATATGTTAAACTAATAAGAAATAGTTAAAATGAATTTTTGATGTCTATGGCAGTGATTAACATAATTTTATTTTTTACATGTGTGTACATTTTGTAATTTAGCAACATTTGGCCGCCATGTGGTACATTTGGACCACAAGACTGATTTTCCTTCCACACTGGCTCACCTGCACAATTGCTGAGAGCAAAGCCCAGTCTGCGCTGGGCCCGATCGAACACCACGTAGAAACCCTCCATAACAGTCGCTCCGATCACAAGGCCGTTAGCAGATGAAGACACGCCGAAGCGGTAGCAGTCCAGCGTGCCATCCACATCTGTGATCGGCTGGATGTACAGCTACACAAAATAAATTAAAAAAAAAAGATTGATGATGATGATAGACTGGTGATGAATCTTTTGAGGAGCGTCCGTCATGCTCGCATTTGTGTACCTGGGGGAGGATGGTGATGCGGAAGGACTCGCTGCTGTTGGTGTCCCTCAAGTAGATGGAGAGCTTGGGGAAAAATTTCCACGGGGTATCGCCCCTCATCCAGCACGCCAACTTGGTCCCATCCCAGAACCCGGACGAAAACTCCTGGATCTGAATGAAAGAAAGAAAACAAAATGTCAGTTGAATGTTTGTAAATAAAAAAACGAAAAAGCTATAATGTAGCGTAGCCCCCAGCATATTCTATATTGTACATTCTGCCAAAGAAAGTGCATCCTTGAAGAGTGACAGTGCCCCCCTTCCGCCCCCCCCTCCATCTCTGCACTGACGACGCGTTTCATCATTTTCTGTCGAGAGACGTCAGCGTACCAGAGAGCTGCGTGTGATGGCGTCCACCACCGCATTGAAGACGTTGACGGGAAGTCGCAGCAGCGTCGTGCCGCTGTCAACGATTGCTTTATCCATGTTATACTGCAACGAAAAGGCGAGACAGAGAAGTGCGGCTTGTCACTCGGGCGTACTCCCATGGAAGAAAAAAAAAAGAATGTCAGTTCAATTTCTTTCTTCAGATGAGAAACGGGATTTACAGGAGCTTGTATGAATTTCTGCCCCAGACACAAGAAGCGTAGATGGGCCAAGATCAGTCAAGATGGGTCGAGATTTGACAAATGTGACCTACTACTAATCTTTTTTTTTTTTTTTTGTCCTTGCCAAATCTTTGATCTCAACTACTTCACACAGGTTATCCTTTAAGATCGATTGCGTTTTGGTAAACGACAGATATAAAATGCAAAACACTCATATTCTAAGTTAATTTTACTTATTGCTAGGGATGGGCGAGTACCGATACCAGGTATCGGTCCAATACACAGCCTTATTTCATGGTATCAGTACTCGCGCCCTCTTTTGGCTGTTTTACGATCAGGAACTAGAAATCAGGCATAGAATTCACAGAAAATTGCCATTAATTTCATTCCATTTTTAATTTCTTGACAATAATATGTTATATGTGACCTCACGGGTCTAAACATGACATTCAGATTAATATGACATTTTTGGAACATGAGTTCTGAAGCAAAATCCAGCCATTTTTATCCAGCTCAGGGGCGGCCATTTTGCCACTTGCTGTCAACTTAAGATGACATCACAGTTGCTCAGGCAATGACCAATCAGAGCTCACCTGTTTTCTGAAGCTGTGCTGTGATTGGTTGTTGCCTAAAAACCTGCGCAACATTGATGTCATCTTCAGTCGACAGTCGGGATGATCATTATTGGCAAGGATCTGTTCGCTGTGGCAAAATGGCCGCCCCCCCCCCCCCCCCCCTTGAGATGGGTAAAAAAACGGCTGGATTTTGCTGCTTAACTCATATTCGGTTAGCATTAATAACCAGAATACCGTATTTAGACTAGTGGGGCAGAATAGGAAATATTATTGTCAAAAAAATAAATTGAGTTAACTTCCCCTAGAAATCAGGCATAGAATTCACAGAAAATTGCCATTAATTTCATTCCATTTTTAATTTCTTGACAATAATAAGTTATATGTGACCTCACGGGTCTAAACATGACATTCAGATTAATATGACATTTTTGGAACATTTTGGCTGGATTTTGCTGCTTAACTCATATTCGGTTAGCATTAATGACCAGAATACCGTATTTAGACTAGTGGGGCAGAATAGGAAATATTATTGTCAAAAAAATAAATAAACTGAGTTAACTTCCCCTTTAAGATATATAAGTCTTTCTTTAAAATCATTTAGCGTTTTTTGGGGGGGAAATTTTATGTTTCAAAAGTACTTGTGCTATCAGTACTTGATTCACATTAGTATTTGGTGATGATGACATTGGTATAGTTCTGAAGAAAAAAAAAAGTGGTGGTGTTGACTGATCGAATCCAACAATTACCTCTGTGCAATCAAGGTCCAGGTTCTGGTCACCAACCTCCAGCTTTAAAACCTCTACTTGGTAGTACCATTCCTCAACGATAGGGGTGTACCAGACCGACCCCCGATACAGAGTTGGTTCAGCCCCACCCATGATCTAAAACACACACACACACACAACAAAAACAGTCAATTAGACCTTTGACGTTGAATCGTTACCACAACAACAACATCCATTTCCTCCATCTTCTCTGGTGGTTAGATGCAGAACATATCAATGGATATGCACTGCTGAAATTGTGGTTAGACTTTGAATAATAGACTGGGGGGGGGGGAAATGTTGGCCTTTACAATCCATCCCTGTGTTGTATTATTATTATTATTATTTCCAAATGAAATTCCTCTGTGCGCAGCCCCTGCTGACTACTCACAAGACTACCACCCGGAGGGTCGACTACGCTGCTGGCCGACGTTCCGGCCCCGCACATCTGGAGGGAAAAGACATCAGGAATAGCGAGTTGCTTCACCACGGAATCGAAGAATGGTTCCACGGATGAATCTGGCTGATTGATAAAAAAGGAAACGAAAACACAATCACTCATTTGTGCTGGTCGAGGTGCTTTTAGCTGTTGCCATCGATGCTTTTATTTTCCTTTCTGAACCAGGACATTTGCCAAACGTTTAAATGACATAGCACAATAGTCGTATTGTTTGAGAGCTATTTCCCATTAGATGTGGACACGGTTTATTTTTATACATTTTTTGCACGGCTAATATATTAATACTTAATTTGACATATAATGTAAATAAGGACAAATATAATGATGTGCCAGTATCATTTGACCACAGAGGTTACTAATATATTCGATCACAAAAATTGGTCACAAAGCATACTCAAGCTTCTTCTTCTGTACCTCCAGAGAATTTTATCATGCTGAATTAGAAACAACGCTGGTAGACGGCCACACCAGGTATTCTTCCTTTTTTTTTTTAAGCTACAGTACAGTAAATGTACAAAATATGTACTATTAATTCAAAAAAGCAATCTTTAGATAGCTCAAACTAACCTAGTTTGTGTCTTTTGATGTATTTTTTCTATTATGGAAACATATGTCCATGTCCAACATATGTTTATGAAATTGGGAAAAAGTTTTACAAACACAAATACGAGTAAAACATTTTTTTTTATTAGGGATGTTTTGTAGCTACTGCCCTTCAGCTTGGAGCTTTAAGATAATCACATTCCGCTCAAGAGAATACAGTACCTTAGCTGTACTGGATTGGTACGCCTTACTTGCATGGTTATATAAATGTAATTTTGAATTAGTCACCCAGTGTTCAGAATAAAAAAAATCGAATTAGGTGAATATCAGGACTTGTGGAAATAAACCAGAATGGATGTTAAGTGAAATAAAATGATTAAAGAGTTTGACACACAATTGAGTCATTGACTGTGTATGATGATGATACTGCAATTTGGATTCTTTGTTTCTTCAAGATTCCTTGAGCTTTTGTAACAGTTATCTAAACCGAACTTTGTTAAACTTTCCCCTGATTTAATGCCAATGAAAAAAAAGTTGTGTACAAGTATATTCAGAGAGAAATTCAAGATACAAAAATAAAACATTATGTCTATATACCCCACATGACTATTATTGCTTACCTAAAAAAAAAAAAATCTATTTGGTTTGACCAATGCTTTATTTATTTTTATGTTTTTTTGACATTTCTCGATATAACGATATAGCGATATCGATATATATATATCCACAAAATACCTGATAGAGCAGTCCTCAACCTTTCTTATTCATTAAAACCATTCCGAAATAACAAATATCATTGCAAACATTTCCTCCTCGCACCATGTATGATGGGCTTTTCTAATCGTGATTAGAAACACATTATCATATCACATCTATTTCAAATTGCATTAACAGTGGATCTTGACTGATCCCTTTCCCAACTTCGTAATGTGCAGCTGGTCTGAATGTCAGGGACGGATATATTGTAGCTGTACATTGAAAAGTACAATTTAGAGTCAAATGAATGCATGACTATTTTTTTATGCCTCATAAGTGGCATTTTTTTTCCTGATCATTTGAGAAGCAGCGCATCTTAATTCGCTTACCCGAGCCAGCATGGGATAGGCTAGTCCGAGGATGCCCTGCCAGTTGATCCCAGGTAGGAAGAAGCCTTCAGATGACAAGATGGCGGCTATGTTGACACTGACGGTGCCATTTGGGCCGCTGGGGGTGGAGATGAGGTCAACGCCAAGTTCACCCAGCCAGTTTCCCTGGGTGTACCTCACAGATACGGTTTGGCCGTCTGACCTGAAGGAACTGGAGCTACACACAGAACGGAGGCCAAATTATAGTCCAAATTCCAGTCATTGTATAAATATGAAGGACAAAAATGGTGACATCGCGACAAAATTATGAATGAGATCCGTGTGTGACTTATTAAGTCAAATCACTGCACTCATACATTCTTATTCTCAAACAACATTTTCAAACATGTTCCGGCTACTCACAGCGCAGTGTTGAAGTAGCGCGTAATAAAAGGGTGTGCAGCCGCGGCCACGGCAAAGTTACTGCTGCCGGTATCCACCAGGATGTTCAGCTGAAAGACACCAAGTGAAGCTGCTATTAGCAAACATTAGCTTTTGGCTACAAACCTGCCCCACCCTCATTTGCACAGGTGAAACATTTCTTTATACAGATGGTACAGTAGTGTTGGGTCAACTATTATTTCATATGCTAAAGCTAAATTCATCGACACTGTTATCCTTGAGTCAAGCATAACAGTCTGCAGGCTCCAGCATGAGAGTGTGACCCGTGTCCAGCATCCTGGTATGCGTCATGCACACCGTCGTAACCGGCTAACGCTAACTGCAGTTGAGATAATGCTGTCTTACAGGCATCAAATTAATGAGCAGGAAATAATTTGCCAGTGACGTCTTTAACCTTCACCACCAAATGGAGGCCACATTAACACCTTTGTGCAAATGTCGCTTACCCTGACGGGGTCATTAACCTCGCGGCCACCTGAGGCTTTAACCGCAAAGCGCTCTTTTTTTTTTTTTGCAGGGCCTCTTCACTGATCTTATGCCAGAAAAAAATAGTTCAAATACCGATCTGTTCCCAATCCTCATTTATGGCCGTGAGAGTATTAGGGTAGCTGAAAATGTCAACAATCAAGTGTTTTGTGTTGTGTTTTTCTCTCCCAAATAATTCACATGCGGACTACAACATAAAAAAAGGTTGATATTTCTTTGTACAGAAATTGCTTCTACTTCCTGGTCTCATTCTTGTCTTTGGAACATACTGATTGATATACGATGTTTTTATAACGGGTGGGAATGGTGGAGGAAGTCACAATCCAATATTGTTGCCATAGAGTGCAAAGTATTCACGGCGTTTCCTTTTTCCACATTTTGTTATATTACAGCCTCATTCCAAAATGGAAAACATGCATTTCTTTCCCCTCAAAATTCTACATACAACACCCCATAATGACAACATGAAAAAAAAAACTTTTGTAAATGTACACAAGTCAGGGATGGGCAACTTAAACGCTGGAGGGGGCCACAACTTTTCATCAGTGCTAGGGGGCCACATAGGCTGTTTTTAAAGACTGAGTAACCCACTGATCCTTCCAGCTGCTTCCTATTTAAATACTTCGTAGGCATGTGGACGTAAAAACCCCAAAAACAAAACAAAACAGGATTTAAGGGAATTGACATTCAGAAATCTTCAGCAAAAAATAGGCTGAGCTGAAACAACTTCCTGTTTTGATTCTTCTTTTAAATTTGCAGTGTCAAACTAAATGGTGTGCCACCATCCAGTGGTCGACAATGGAATTACACAACAAACTAAATGAAAGGTTTTCTTTCATTATAATTTATTTATTTTTTTAAATCCGCAAAATAGCGGAACTAAGAACACATGATGGACGGCGGTTTAATGAATAACTTTTTGTACTTTAAGCATACGAAAGATAAAAGATTAGTTCCATATACAACACTACACTTTCCCTCCTAATATTTCCCTAAGAGTATGATGAAGTACTGCTATGTCCGATTTATTGTTAATGGTTGAAATGAGGCAAGGGTCCAAATTAGAAAAGCTTTCTCTATACAGAGGAGGATTGAGGCATCCTCGCCTTCGGCTTGACGAGCCTCCCCTCAAAGATTGCTTCATTCACAAGAGGAGTTACCCTACCGAGCTGTATTGCAACCAGGCAGGGCAGTTGTTTACCAGCATCAACATCAACAACATTGTGACCACCAACAGGGGACACACCCTTCACAACCATAAATAGGGAGAATTCACACCTTGAACTTCCGAAGCCTTTTGGATTAAAGCTGAAACAACAAACAAGAGAAGTGCATTCGCTGCTACAGGTGGCCTTCAGAATCAGATTGCGTTCACCGACAGTCCTTTAATGAAGTTGACAACTGAACTTTCTCAACTACTTCCTCACATTGTCTTTTTTTTTCTGCCCTTCCGATGAGAACGATAACTAACGCCTTGTTATTCATAGCTTGTATTGAAAAACAAAAACAAAGGACAATTAAGAGATATTTCAATCAGCAAGACCAATGACGACGGTTCGAGAAAAAACAAACAAAGCTGTTATAATCGATCCTTCCAAAAATGTTAATAATGCTTCCTTGGCCCGCGTTTCTGTCCAGTCTTCACACAATGGAAGGCGGTTGGCACTGAAAACATAACCTCCTTGACGTAGGATGTTATCAGCAAATGTGTTTCCTATCACTTCCTGGCACTGGTCCACTATGCTGCAATGTAAAATACCAACTGGCATCCCTATCATAGACCTGAACCGGTCAAACAAGCCTGATTGAGAAACATGTGAAGCTTGACGTCAAGAGGAGAGAAAGGGCGAGTTGGGAATTTCCTTGTCGTAAACCTTCCTATATTCTCGCGTCACACTTGACTCCCTCGGCTTGGCTGCTGAGCATCGGGCGACCACTCCCACTGCGATGCCGAAGCGGCCTGTAGTCGCGCGCGCGGTTGATCTCTCGCCGTCTAATCGGTGGCGTCTGTGGCGACGATGTGCATCTGACACCTGTTTGTAGCAATTAGCAGAGGCGAGGGTCTCCAGCCGACACCTCGCCCCCGTGTCTCTGCCACATGCTAACAGATGCGGCAATTAGTGGCTCGTTTAGACGGCGCCTCATTTAACACTGCAGCAGTGTAATTGCATCATCATTTCATGTTAATAACGATGAAAGTTTAACCCAATATTGTGAACTCACAGGGACGTTTTTTGTGCCGAGCCATCATTAGGGAAACTTGCACTGTTTCTGTTGTGGCAAATTATAATCTTGGCGGATGTACACCGTAGCCAAAGTTAATTAATTTATTGTTCCAGTTCTGTTTAGCTAGATTAAGCGAGTAGATTTTCTCTCACGAGTCCAGACACTTGTGCTCTCCGCTTTAACGTGAATCCTAAACCGGTCTGTGAAAAGCGGGCTTTATCACCCAAAGCACAATATTCCAGTGTTAAACACGCTAGCTGTGTCAATCTTGGGTTAGTTCAGTGGTTTGATTGAACCCCAGGGATTCCGCTGAAGTCATGACCGACACCCGAGTCTTATGATTTGTGATGACACGCCCCATTTGGCTATCTGTGACTGTAGGGAATTTGGTGCGCTCAGTAGTCGACTTGTGACTGCTATGATGGTACATCGTGAGATTTTTTTTTTGTTATTGTAATCCTGTCATACTATGTCAAGCAAAAAAAAAAAGTGCAATATGAATTCACATGTTTAAAGGAACGTATAGTGTTCCACAGGGTTCAATTCTGGGGCTGTTTTTATTGTATCGGCTGCCCCTGGGTTCCATCTTAAGAAAACAGTGGTAGATAGTGGATGGTCTTACAAGGGTCTTTTCCCAAATATTCTCAAAGTTTTCTGATGTACAGGTATCATCAGTCACAATGAATTGATTGAGAAGGGAAAACAACAGATTGCAGGTGGATTTAATTAAAGGCACAGTGTGTAATAAGTGACCACTCGATGTCGCTTTAGCATAGAATGCAGCCGAAATGTATGCATTTAAAAGCACGCACACGCTAGCGAGAGAAGCTAGTGGAAAAAATACGTTTATGTGATAGAAAATATGTTTTTGCATATTGTTGACAGAAATAGTTGGTTTTAAAAATGAATGAATTATTAGTTGACCACTAGATGACACTAGGGATCCTTGAGTGCACCTTTAATGTCAGCACACTTTCCTGTACTGCTTCTAAAATGTCACGGAAATGACACATTTTTGCCTTTCACTTATGCTCCTCACAGTAGAAATGAAGCCGAAGAAATACTGTACGTCTGCTACTTAAGCAAATGCTGCTCTGAGTTTGACAAAGCAGGGCGGCGACACTGCCGGCTGTAGTCTCTCAAAAGCTCTGATCTGTGTAACTTGAGACCGTTGAGAACACTGTGTGAAGTTACTAATGAGATCGTCGGCCGACGGTTTAAGTAGCCCATCAAACACGGAACGAGAAAACAGTGTTAAACCTACAACACCCGAAAGCGTGATGCATTTTTAATAGTCCAATCCGCCTGGGACCATTTAGTCACACTTAAACATTAATATGATATCGTTAGGGCACTTTAAATATCAAATAGTCTAAATGAAGTAGTCCAACGCGAGCATATTTCTGTGTAATCATCATGAAAACGAGCAAGAGTGAGTGGTTGCTCGGTGCAAGTGCGGGGCAGCTCAGCGCTCTCGGGAGCCTCGTAATCCCGGTCAGCTGCCTGCTCGGAAACAGTGCTTCTCACAGGCCAGCATCATGTGAGCGCATGTGAGCGGGCTTGAGTCTACCTACACACCTCCAGGCTGCGAAATGCAGCTGCCGCATGCGCTCCGCACACACCACAGGATCCCACCAGACCGGTTATATTCATTTAAGAAGGAACAATAAACACAATGTGTTGCATTATCAAACGGCATCTCTGAGTGTGTCAGCCGGCGCTCTGGAGTGTAACATCATAGCCATGTCACATGGTGCCCGCATACACAGATTTGCATTGCACAAATGCTGTGCAGCACGTACTTCTGACGGATAATCTCAAATGTATGGTTTTACACCACCGTCTTGTACTTCAATTATGTTGACAAATGATTTGTTTGATTAATGCAGTGGAGCATCCTAATACTAGACAAAGTGCCATTTTTGCAGAAATTGCGTGGGAATGCTAAGATTTTAATGTGTGTGTTTATGAAGTAAATTGAAAGATAAATTATGTGGGAAAAAAATTGTAGTTAAACAACAAATGAATAAAAATAAAACTTGAAATGCAATCTGTCTAAGGTGGGATTTAATCATTTCAGTGAAATTATAATCAATTTCCTGATATGATAGTATACATGTATATCACTTATCATATTGGTCATGAATATATTTGCAATGTACAATCAGAGGTGCAATTTGAACCCGTGACCTCCTGGTTACTGGACAATGCACTTTACCAAATGCGCCACTGAGCAGTATCAGAGATATGTCATGATGATCAGTTGTATGTATGGAAGTGGTGAATATATGTCAGTCCCATTGAAAATGAATGGGGAAAAGTTTATATTAAACGTTAAATTGTGCGAAAACTGTAAGCAATGTGGAATCGAACGATATGCTGTTCAACATTCGCACCATGAAAAGAACAGCGGCTGTAAAATTCGGAAGCCGCATTTTTTCAGCAAACATCAACAATTATTTTGATTATCGTGTAATCGTTTAGTCTTTGTTTAACCTAAAATTGTCCGAATCCTCTGATTTCAGCTTTTCAACAATAATTAGTCTCCAAGATAAGTCATTTACAAACATCTGCTTTTACTTTGGAAAACAAAAGCCAAACACGTAATGGAATCAAAAAGGCTTATTAATCCAACAAAGTATGGCAAAAACGCTTGTCATTTAGATGTTGAGGCGGTTTTTGCAGGAGCTGAATGTAACTATTCAAGTAACTTGTCATCTACTTCCAAAACCAAGTAATCAGTAAAGTTGTTTTTAATATCAAGTAATCACTTAAGTAAGTTACTTTTCAAAGTAATCGCTGGAAACTCAGTACACCACGGCTTACAGTGAGCAGTTATTAAAATAACCATTTCATGCCTGTTGTAGATTCACGTGAATCTATAACAACATTCTATAACACACATGCACACCAACTACTTGCCATCCCAGATTAAGTCAACACTGTTGGTGACGTGAATTCTACTGCAGCCCTGCACTTTTGACATTCACCGTTTTCACGTACTTGTGCGTGACCAATGCTTAACCCGCATGTGGAGGCCCTCTGTTTTTAAAGACTCCTATTTTCAAGCATGACAAATAAAAACAGTAACTCTGTTGTAAACTCAATTTTAGGCCACTGACAACTGACTTTAAAAAACTTTGCCCCGATACAAACCCTTTGCAGAGCTTTTAGTATTTGCATGTAGATAGGGAAAGTAGCACCACTTTTTTATGTTGCTGGTTTTATCTCCCTATGTTTTTCTTTTGTTGTTGTTGTTTTATTTTTGGCAACTTTATACTCCAAGTGACACATTTCCTTTACTCTATTTGCCATTGTTGTTATTGCACCTTTTCCGGAAACTCTAACAACACTACAACGATCAATCATGGTGTCAGGCTGTTGCTTTGGCATGTGCTTGACGGTGACCGATCTGGAAATGTTTGATTTAGGAACCCGCAAACATGCGTGGTGATTAAATGCTTTGATAGCCACTGAATACATAAAATAATTCTGATTAGCATAACTCATCTTGTCTTTTTTTTGTGAAGAGTGCTTTTGGATACCTTGGTTGTCACTTGTCACTGTCAAACATTTAACATTTAATTGTTTGGATTTTTTTTGAGCAGGGGTCCACTTCACAAAGCAGGTTTAATGAGAACCCTGAGTCAATAAATCCTGAAATGCGGGGAAAAAAATGCGTTTTCCGTTCCAGAAAGGAAGCAAACTGAAACCAGAGAAAAAGAGGTAACCCTAGCCTGTTTCATAAAAAGAGTTGATTTATCTCTCAGTCAGTTACCGTAGTAACAGAGTCCGTGAACCTAACCGGGTCAGTAGCAGGTTTATCACAATAAACTTCGAGTTTTTCCCTGCACCCGTCTCTTCTTTCCCTCATTAATGAATTCCGCTGCGGCGACTTTTTGCCGCCTATAGTCTACAGTGTTTCCCACAGATTTGAAATCTACTTGGGTGGGTGGACTCCGGCTGGTGGGGGAATGTACTGGTGTCTCAATCCTGTTACTGCATCTCCTCTAGCCTCGCGATCCACAAAGTGACGGCGAACTAACGTTACATGCGATATATCTGGTCACGGTATATGTAAGTCTCAGTGTTTGTTGAACCTGCTTTGTGAAATGGACCCCAGTACATATGTACCATAGCATATGCACTGCTCAAAACAATTTGTTCCTTTAATTTTTTTGAGCAGTATATAGTTTTCAAAGAGACCAGGAATCAAACTTCCTCATTGCTTCAGATCGGGTGCGTGAAGTACATAATGGAACAACAGAACAGGTTCAACCACGGTAACAAACAAGTTAGAGAGGAAATAGTTATGTTACAGTATATGGTAATGTAGACAGGTTTGGGTTTTGGTTTTAAGAATAGAATGTTTATTGCAGATTCTCCACTGATTTGTCTTGTTTTCTAGACAAAATAAAACATTCAGGAGTCATGAAGCGCCGATCAGGGGTGTCAGAAAAGTTCCAAGACTGATGTCACAAGACAGTTTCCTAATCTAAATTACAAGTTGCCCAATTCAAAATAGTTATGCTTGAAAGTTTACATACCTGTACACTCAGGGTGTGTAAACTTATGAGCACGACTGTAAATGTACAAAAGCTAAACGTCGCTAAATGATACAAAAATGCTATGAATCGTCACAAAAAATTCACATGCCCATCTCTACTCATGTCAACTTCAACCTCTGAAAATATCAAAACAATTGCTTCCAGTATTTGGAATCTTATGGGCATTAAGCCTTTTTCTCACCATACAGTGCACTCCTAAATTTATATACTGTATTTCTTAGAGTCAAATACTCTTTTCTAACCTATGAAAAGCTTTCATGCACTCCTGGAAGGATTCTTCCGGGATCCTTTGCAGCTCATTCACATTTTCAAAACGAGTCCTTGTGATAACACCCTTGAATTTGGGAAGCATTTAAAAAAAAAGAAAATCACACAGAGCCAGGTCAGGTGAGTAGAAATGCAGCTCCAGCTTGGTGATTTTCTTTTTGGTCAGGAACTGTCAGATGCTCAAGGCATTGTAAGCAGATGCGGTGTCATGATGAAGCAGCCACAAGTTTAAATTTTTCTCACGCACTGGTCGAAACAAATGCTGCAGGATCTCGTTGTCGATTGGGCTTTAATATTTTTTGTGACACAAGTCTTGGAACTTTTATGACAGACCTCGTACATTTATAGCAGTGTTTAAAATCCTTATGTAAAAATTTAATGACAGGCAGGCGGTTACATAATGTGAAGAATTATTAAATTCATTTAAGTTGTGACAACATTTTACTTTCACTCCCTCCATTTAACAGCAGACATCTGTACTTTCTACTTCTTACGTTGTAAAGGTAGATTCGTTACTTTTTTCAACAGCTGAGGATGACGACGCAACGTAAAACAAACCTTAATAGAGAGCAGTAAAGTCAATTGTGTTTGAGATTTTGATTGACTGAGATGTCGGGTGTCTTATGGCGAGAAGGAACGAAAACCAGGAAGCATGAACAAAAGCAACAGATTCAGAAAAGCAAGATATTCCCCATCCATTGACTTATTTAGAAATTCTATCAGCACACCATGTTGTCTGGACTAAGTTATTTTGATATTAAAAAGTCGAGCCACAACACTATTTAAATTAGTAACACAGGTAAACTATTTTATCTGCAGTTTTTTCCTCAGGCAAGTTTTTTTTGTGTTGCTTTTTTCGATGAGTTATTTACTTCTACTTTGATCAGTTTTTGTTTTATTTTTATACAGCAATATCTGTACTTCTACCTACTAATTCCTGGCGACGGAAGCAAACGAAATCAAATACAGAAACATCTTATTAACCAACACTACCTGCTGTCCGGGAGTGCCAATCAGCATTTCAATGTAGTAGCCTCTGCCGGAGTCCCCTTGCAGGTTGCCCACCATGTCCATAAAGTTGACTTGACCGCTGGGGTCGGTAGCCAGAGAGAGACCCTTCCCATCAGCAGCGAGCGCGACGAGGCGAGTGACAGACGAACCCACCGCCGAAGACACGTTGTACTTCCCCGGATAGATTTTCAAAGGTAATGACAGATAACTCTTGGTCACGCCGATGAGGCAAACGCTGCACATAAATGCCAAAATAGGATTGTAAGCGCAGTGTGCCATGTTACTGCTGATTCCCCGAATTTAGAGAGGGCAAATCTGGGTGAGAGAAATTCCAGGTACAAAAGTTTGGCTCCTAAGTTTCTAGTTCAGCCATTACTGAAACGCCATCATTGCCGACTTCTGTGCGCCAAGTCGAAACTATTCATGTCGTCATTGTGACAAATGTAGCCGACGTATAAAAGTAACTGCAGCTGCGGGGAAAGAGAAACTTCAAGATGCTTCGCCTCATTGCGAGGAGCAGAGTTACAATAGTTATGTACTTCCGGTGTGCACCTTCAAAATAAAAGATTGAGCGCAACTTGTTGGACACTAATGAAGGGCTCTGTTTGGCACACACTTCTGAAAGAACATATTTGCTCAAATTAAAGTGAGTTATTAATGTTAATAATCTCTGCCAGTGTTTACATTTTCAAATGATCACTTCTCCGATGCCAACATTCCGAGAAAATTCCTATGTCCCACCAGCATGGTAAACTATATTTAAAATAGGCCTGTGGAATTACAAAAGGGATGCAAAATGTATCTGAGAATAAATTATTGAGAAGGAAGTACTTTTCAACACACGCCACAATATTTTGTGCTACTAAATTACTAAAAAATTAATGCGTCAACCACTATCATGAATCTGGGGGAAATATTTATTTTTCAAAATTGTTTTGTGTACTGAGCCTGTTGCAATTGTATGTTTTATTCTGGAGTATTTAGTGGAGGAATCGTCGACCTTATTTCTGCAAACTCAACTTGATTTCCTTTTTGCCTCGAGTCAGACAGTAAACCAAACCATGTGATTGAACTCACGCCTCATCTCAGTTTGGTTGGCATTAACAAGCCTACAGACATCACAACAGCACAAGTACGCTTTGAATCCATTGTTACACTGCTTGAAGAAGAAGAAGAAGAAGAAGAATTGCTTTTTTGACTTGTCCTTTCATTTGTGGAACCGGTTTATTCCCTCCTCCCAGCCATTTTCAATAATAACAATAAATAATGACATAACACAGTGAATTTCATTTTGAAAATTAGTTAATTTTACTGATATCGAGTATGTGAATTATTGGCAGATGCCATCCTTCAAAACTACTTTAAGAAATAAAGTACTTAAAAAAAAACATTTTTATCTTTATGTACTTTAATAAAATCTATAAAACAAAAATAACTAGATATAATAATTGTTCCTCACAATTAGAAAGTTGCTCCTCAAATCAAATAATTGATTAGTAAAACTTCTCTGCAAAGCAAAAGTTATTTCAAGCCCTGCAGTAACATTACTGTTAAGTATGTTAACAGCATTTATGTTTTCATACAATTAGTTTTATTAGGTAGTTTACAATGTTATGGCTTCTAAGAGATAAAAATATCTACCATCTTATATATAAAAAAAAAACTGTGTTAATTTCTGTCATTCATCTTTACTCATATCTTTAGACACAGCGGTTATCTAAGTCCTTATCCCTCAGAGTTATTTTTTCTGATGTAAAGGAAATGCTAAGGGAGGAAATGAGGCTCCCAGCGGTTAAGCAAGATCAATGTCACAGGCCTTTTTGTATGCTGCCTGTTCCTCACAGAGACAGCCACTGTCTCGCTGTGAATTCCTCATGAGTCCACAGTTAGACTCGTCACATGTTCACCGTCATCTTGCTCGCTCCGTGTTTGCAATAACCTCAATAATACAAGGAAAGGCTGTGACATATTTCTTGTGTCGTGCATGTCATGCATCGGGTCTTGTGAATGAAAGAATTCAAGCATACTTCCTGCTTAATTCCTGTGATTTCGTTGTGTTTCCATGGTCTGAAAGCATCAAGATGAAAGGGGAACATGGAATGCATCGCTTACTTGTGTTACTGAGCATGGGACATGAGCGGGCGTTTGATCATGGATGTACGTCTTTTTTAGCTTCAAAAGGCTTTGACTGACATGCTCCTGCGCTAAATTCAGTTTGCATTCATTTTTTTAATGTGAGGCAGCGCAGTGGGGTTGTGGTTAGCATGTCTGCCTCACAGTCAAGAGGTTGCGGGTTAAAATCGAACTCAGGCCATCCTGTATAGAGTTTGTATGTTGAATTTCATTCTACGGGCACTTGGGGTTTCTCACACATGCAAAATATCTATCTATCCATCTATCTATCTATCTATCTATCTATCTATCTATCTATCTATCTATCTATCTATCTATCTATCTATCTATCTATCCATCTATCTATCCATCTATCTATCTATCTATCTATCTATCTATCTATCTATCTATCTATCTATCTATCTATCTATCTATCTATCTATCTATCTATCTATCTATCTATCTATCTATCTATCTATCTATCTATCTATCTATCTATCTATCTATCTATCTATCTATCTATCTATCTCTACGTGATTAGCCCGATGACGATTTGCTTTGACCAAAGGCCTTTACTGCTTGCAATTCAACAGTTGACCACAACATGGCACTCTACTCCATTTTTACGGATCATCTGTGGATGAGCAAATTAGGCAGATTAGGAGAAGCAGTGGTCCTACATTTGGCAGCGCCAATCTTCTTTACTGGGCCATTGGTGCTTAATCCCGAGCTCTGATAATTACGGTTGATGAGAGAGGAGGAGAGTGGGCTACATTATCTCATATGTACACAGCCTTCCTTGGCCTAAACAAAACAACCAGAACAACATCATCTTGCTCTGTTCTCCAGCAATATTAAAATGATGTATTATAAATTGAGCAGTGCAATTGCTGTGGATTCCTACAATATTATTATCCAATAATAATATTAGTTGGATGGGAAAGGCTCCAGCTCACCTGTGACACTAGTGAGGACAAGTGTTATAGAAAATGGAAGGATGCATGGCCACATTGATGCATTAGATTAATTCAATAAACTTTTTTTTTAGCGACCTCTTTAGTATACTAATGATGCTCTCTGTGGCTACAATAAATCATTTCACTGCTTAATCCATGTGTATATACAAGAGCTGTCAAATGATAAAAAAAATTAATCTGATTAATCACATTTTAGAATTTTGATTAATCACGATTAATCACTTAACAAAAAAAATACTTTTTTATCGACATTTTTCACCCGCCAAATTTGAAGAGCACCAGGTTATGTGTTAATTCTTTTGACATTTAATGTTATGAGGACGTCTTCAACATTTTTTGATCCACTGCACACTCTCATCCTCCTCTTTTTCTAATCAGTTAATTACTTGCATAATTTAAAATGGAAAAAAAAATAACTCCAATATTTTGACATGAACATATATTCTAAACGTAATACGCAAACATTTATTAAATGCTTTACTTTAATGTATGTAATTATGTCTATTGCTCAAACACAACCTGTGCTACCTTAAACGTAGCCATCCACTGTCACGCTAAAGGATAATATATGGTCAAAAATTTATAGTGCGATTAATCTGCGTTAATTCATGATTAATGCGATCATTTTTTTGTGATTAATTAATTTGTTAATGCTTTAACTTTGACAGCACTAATAAACATGCAATTTTATTAAAACAGGCTGTCACAATACATATTCCCTGAAGTGGATGTTAAATCTATTTGCCCAATAAATGGCTTGAATCATTAAAATGCTATTAAAATGAGTACTAATAAGCCTCAACAGCAAAGCAAGCGAATCTGTGACTTTCCCCTGTCTCAAATCAAATGTATGATTATTTAGTGTAGAAACTATCCAAGTTTCATTGTGCAAATCAAACCATAGTGTTGGTGAATTACCATTTGTTGAATTGTTGTCAGCTCCCCGAGAAGATTCTATATTTATTTTTTCTTAGGTAGCTCTCAGGAAAATACATAAATATATGCACAATAACATTAAACTGTGAGAAAACATGTACACATTTACAAACAAATTTTTACTGAAGTGTATTCAGCAGTCCTTATCACAACACATTTATACATTTAAGATCATCGTTATAACATTCCATTTTTCTCTCCTAATAATATTATGAACATATACAGTTTTGGCAACTAAGTTGCATGCTTGCTGTTTTCATTGTTCGTAGTTTATTACTTTTTTTTTTTTTAATACTATGCACCAAACGGAGCAGCGCTCACAATTTTGTTGTATAACTGCTGTACAATGACAAATAAAGGTATTCTGTTCTATTCTATTCGAGGCTTGCAAAGCAGTTAACCTGATATCTAATAAGGGAATACATGTAATATTAATATGTGAAGTTTATCCTATGCATATTCACAAATGTTTTAATTTATTCATGTATCTGTAGGTATCGACTATATTGTTGTAGTCTTATTTTATTCTCTTAATTGTTTATCCTATCTTCGTTCCTTCATATCTTCACTGTCATATTACTTTTTCTACTACTACAATACAATCATTTACAACATTACTGATGGTAAAATAGGCTATAGAAATAAACTGAGGAAAAAAGACAAATTAATGAACTTTCTCTTTGAAAGTGTTTATGCTAAGATGTACTCAGAGTGCTATTATCATTTACTCTGCAATTAGATTAGCTAATTTTGCAGCTCGTGATGGGCAAATGAAGCTTCATGAAGCACTTGTGCTGTTTTTTTGTTTTTTTTTTACTTCTCTAATGGAACTCTAGATTTAAAGGTGCAGTGGAAATAAGCTATATCTTTAAACCAAGAGCACCGCCAATAGAGCAGTAAAAAAATATCACAAGTGCTTCATGAAGCTTCATTTTCCCATCATTACGCAGCGCCATGTTGGCGGACCGATCACATGATCCATAATGATCTGTTGCGGATATAAAATTACTTTGCATTCTCTCACACTTCAAATTCAGTGTGAAATTCCATAATTTACCACTTAATTATACTGTATATTGCAATCCTTCCCCCAGATTTATCGTCAGGATTGCCTTGATCAGTAATTCTTATTTTAGCATCACACAGGCATGTGGCCTGCGTGACCCCCAGAAATCCAATCGCTGCTGTTACACTGATCTCAGATTTGCTGAATATGCATTTCACTGCAAGCAGAGTAATTAAAACATGGGCATGGGCTGGATGAACAGAATGTAATCATGATGATATGCCTTAAGCTTCACATTTAAATCACATTTCGATATCCAGTTAAATCGGCGTGAATTAGCGTGCATTGCATCCGTGCGCTTCCATGCGGTCTTTGTGAAACGTTAAAAAGATGCATTTTGGAGGGTTGTTTATGCAAGTCTCTTACTTTCTATTGATGCACAGCATGTTCTTCATAACGAGCTGTCTTTCCCACAGCCCTAAGCTTACTAACAAGGTGTTCGTACTCAACTGCGGGTGAAAAGTAGTTCAAATGAGGAGAACCTGGAAAGAATAGAAGTAGGACAGGCCAAACAACACACGCACCTGCCCATTTTCTGCTAACACATTATCTCATTCCTAACTGGTTCTCATTTATTCCTCATTTACTGTCTCTTGTCTTCCCAAGTAAACACTGCCGCACCTGTGAGTCTCGCAGTCTGGTCAGCGGTCACACAAACACACCCACCCCATGATAGTGCTATTGCATTTGTGCTGTGTATCTGTATCTGTTTGTTCATTCATCGGATAAGCATTAGTGACATGAAGATGAGTCATTGAGGCTAGCGCCATAACACGCCGCCATGGGAGTCAGGATCGCTGCCACCCTGCTGCTTGTTGCCTCAAGGCACTACTCATGCCCTCACCAGCATGCCTTGTTACTGTAATGCTACGCACAGGCACGCACACACGCGCGCACATGCCATCTGTGTTTGTTCAGATGCCCACCTGATGCGTTGGTTGCCTCGGAGCAGATGTTGCTGTGGTTGTGGACCGTGAAGCTGTGACTGTCCTCATTAGGGTTGTCTGCGTTAGTGCTTTAGGAGCAATGTCTGCATTTTCTACATGAATGAGGCTCTTAATGTATTTATGTAGAAAGGCCTGCATGTCATTTTGTGTGGCCCGCAAAAGAATAACAAATGGTGTTATTAGTGTTTTTAGAGCGCAGTATTTTCTGCAATCTTCATTTAATTTGACAAAGAGTAAAGAGGTTCGTAGCCCAAAAATGTACAGTATTAAAGACACCTGACAATTTATTGGCTGAAAGTCGACTAAACTTTACACCTGTGGAACCACGTCTAACTATTGGTGCTGGTAGCTTAACCCGATTTTGGCGAATTTGATCAGGGTACACAGGCAGAGAGGTTCTGAGCTCTGCGTAATGGATGTTGTATTTTAGTCATAAATATAACAATAGTGTGCTTCGAACCCTCTGAATCATTGTAGAAATGAATTCATTGAATGCATTATTATTATCATCGTCATATTTATTATTTTACAGTATTATCACCAGCATAGCCGTTGCACAGCTAGAGGGGGAGAGGGCACATAAGGACACTATGTGGAAGGCAGTCTCCAAGCTCCCACTGTGATCTCCTGGCCAATATTACATCATTCGTAAGGACTGCACCTCTCTCCCACAGTTTTTTAAGAGAATGAGAGGAAAGCTTCAATTGGCGGTGAATCAAGTTGCATGTGTTCACGCCCACAACGGCAGAAAATATATTTTTTTATTTTTTATTTATTTATTTATTTTTTAAATCTGTGCCAAGCTGCTTGCGTGTGCGAAAATACCAAAACTTTGTCTAGCCTGTCCTGGCGGATTTCGACTGCGCACGAAAATAATGTCTCACCATACATCTCTGTCACAAAAGCTTACAAACAAAAGAGCCTTGCAATCTGTCGTCCCTTGTGCACTTTCTTTTGAGCTAAGAACGGAATTTTCAGTGTACATTACGACAAAATAGTTTTGGCTTCGTTTTAATTCTTATTTAGTATGATTTGATTTGTGTTTTTTTTCTCAAATTAACTTTAAAATATACAGTGATGTGGCTACGTATTTATTTACTGCGTGTAGCCTATGATTACATTTTAATTACGTTGAGCTCCTTGTGAATTATCTCTGTGAAAAGTGCTATGTAAATAAAATGTACTTAAATGCTTACTCATACTCCCCATCGTGATTTTCGTTTTTTGTTTGGTTTTTTTTTTTCAGTTTTTTTTCTGGAGAGCTCAGTATTATTCATTCAGTAATTTTACCGATTTGACATGTCATCATCATTGCTCTCCCTTTTTTTTTCTTTTTTTTTTTTTGTGATTTTCAGGTGCAACTCCTGGATTTCCCCCCACTCATTGGGACAGAGGCTTCAAGGCAAGGGCAAATTACAGAGGCTGGATCTGGCTCCATAAGGACAAATATCGATAGAAATCCGGTTCATGTCTTACTAGTACTTTCATAAAAACACTCCATTTGGGAGAATGGCTGCAAGAGCTCACCTTGTATATCACAAATCTGTCCTCTCACCAGTTCCACTCTGAAGTAACATTTTTCACCAGGGCTGATTCTTCAACTCACCTTGCAGTGGTACATGGTCTCCTTTGCGCTTGAGTGTTTCCCTCTTTTCTTATACTTATCTATCGGTTTCATGGCACGCGATCTTCATCCTTCTCCTTCCCACGACCACCCACCGGTGCTCTTTCTGTTGTGGTACATATGAATTGTTCAACTGCATAGCACATGGGCATGTTGTGTTTTTAGCAAAAGGCTCAAGTGTGTGAGTCTTGGCCCTCCCTCATAAAAAGAAGTAATAATAATAATAAAAAAAAGAGGGCGCTGGAGGGCAGATAAGAACCAGCATACAGCTGCCATGACAGGGGTAGAGGGGGCTTATTTCGTGGCTAGATGCGCTATGGTGGGGGAGATAAGAGCTTTGAGGGTGGTAGTGTTGTTGGAGGAAAAGCTGCGCAGGAGCTTGAAGGAACGAGGTTCAAGACAAGGCAATGGGGAGGGGGGTTCTTCTTCATACATTTTTATGACCACATAGATAAGGTCAGTATTGTGCTATCGTTACTAGGCAACGCTGCAACCCCGAGTCAGATTGAGTTGTGAAGCCGAGAAGTCCGATATCTTAACGACAACCCTGATTCGATTCTTCAGCTCATGGTGTCGTTCTCATGAGCAAAAGGCTGAAAGATGCGGAAAGGACGGCTATAAAACAATAATGCATTTGGGTTATGACATTGCAGTATGCATAACAGTTCAGAAATGTGATAGTGATAAAATTGATGAAAAATTATGTTTTGGATGTCTTATAATATATTTTAAATGATGCAGTTCATGTGGGAATAGCATTCATAGCACTTATTGATTTTTCTACTTTTCAAGAGACCATACAGAAAATGGAGACCAGGCTTTATATGCAGCTAGAGTGCAAATCACCAAAACCATTTCACTTCTCTTCCTTTCTAAATGTTCTCGCCCTTTCTCTTATCCATCAGCGCTCAAGCCTCCAATCTTCTTTCTGCCACTCCTCCAAACAGCCTTTTGTTATGTTTTTTTCTCTTCCTGCATGCTATTTCTCTTCTCTCCCCTAATGCTGTCCTCTTCAGCATTCTATAGTTTAGCATGTCAAGGTTGGCTACAGATATTCTCCACTGGGCCTCAGGGTTAACCAATGGGAGTCTGACTGGGTTTGCTTGAACAAGGGAGTGCTCCATGGAGAGGGAGGTGGGAAAAGGTTACTGGATGGATGCAGTGTATTTGCCAATTCTATGAAATGGCAGTCATGCGCTACATGGAAGATATGCTTGTGTGGCTTGCCAATGTGGCTCACATTACATCCTGTCATAAATAAGTTGCCTTATTCAGTTTAATATTGTCTTATGTTGTAATTAGATACAAAAATAAATGAATGGTCTTAGACATCTATAATTTATCTCAATATACCTATTTTACGCTGATCGAATCACACAGTAAATTTTGTAGAGTAAATTTTACTCAAAATATTTTTTTTACTGTGTACGAGAGAACTTAATAAGCCCTGGATGCAGAGTGCAGTTCGAGGCATGGCCACACGGGGTAGACTTAAACGTTTGACTCAGCCCACACGGATTTTCAACCTCAAAGCGCCTTCTTATTTCTTTCTTTGTAAATAAACTACTGCCCTGGCGGCTTTGTGTGCTATCTTATGACATCATGCTTACAGTATTGATTGAACACTTTATCAAACAACGAAAATTATGAACGGACCGAAACCCAAATACTAACCTCAACCGTCCAAGGATACGCTATCTGCTGGGGACATGCAGTACTGCACTTCAACCTCTTCCGTCAAACCGTTTAGTTAGCTCTGCCTGACTAACTGAGGGTTGAGTGTCATTTTCGATGCTCCATAATGCGTTTTGAAAAAATAACTTTATGTCATAAGACGGTGTGTCATTAAATCTGCAAATTTTGTTGGGAAAAAAAATAGTTCAAAGCATTTTGTAAAATCCATGTGGGCGGAGTCAAACGTTTAAGTCCACGTCTCAAACTGCACTCTGCATCCAGGGCTACCTAAATAATCCTATCCCATCACTCAGAAATTCTTAGTAAAATTTGCAAGGAGAGATTTTGACTAAATTTGACTACTTTATTTAAAAAAATAAGTCACTCAAGGGTTGAGGAACAAATCTACATAACTTCAGGTTGGGAGACTACTCCGTGAACCACTACTACAGTGTTTTAGTATATTGCTGGAATCTTCTGACCTCCAAAAACATTGTTTTTGGTCTCCTTTTAGATATTAGCAAAAAGTAAGAGTATATGCTAATAGTAATAAGAGAATAGGCTAGTTCAGAGTCTCCCAAGCTGAAGGTTGTTAGTTTGTTCCTCAACTCTTGTGTAAATTTCTTATTATTATTTTTTATTTATTTATTTAAATTAACTAGTAAAATGTACTCAAACATTTCCTTTAAAAAAACAAAAAACCCAAAAAAAACTACTAGGTTTATTTCACGGGATAGGCCAAACAGTAAAGATACTAATATTTTACTTTCTGCCATGTGTAAATTTTACTCTGTTTAGAGTGGGACCAAATAGACTCTTTAGAGTAAAATGTACTCTACAAAATTGACTGTGTACTCAGATTGTCTCTACTCTTTCACACATCATTATTTACAGTAATAATTTAAAGCAGAAAACTAACTAAGGAGAACACAGTACTGTGCAGTAGAAAAATCAACACAAGAGTGTAGTTGTGCTACTGAATTAGAAAGTCATTAAATTGTGTTTCTGGTTGACCAAAAATGTCATACGAGGGAAACGATCCAGGACTGGTGTAACCTTTTTCTACTCTTTGCATCATTTCCCCCTGTATGAATCGATAGATGGATGTGCTAATATATGCAATTTTGTATATTTTTGTCCAAGCTGGATGCATACTGAAATTGCTAAATATTTGCTATTTCCTCTGACCCCAACATGAACCTTGTCTTGAGATTCTATAATTCTGCTGTTGTTACAGTTGGTGCATTCCACCCTTCTGATGAAGCCGTTTAAAGAGCACGCCTGTGTCTTAACGTCGATTGATCCTCAGCTTCTTGCCTACAACTGGGACCAGTCCAAGGTAAGTTAAGTGAGCACCTCACTTCTGTGTAATCAACATGTAATCCTATACATACTTCTATCATAAGCCATGAGCGTGCCTCATCACTTACCAATGTCATTGTCTTAACTAACAAAGGGTGTCATTATACCAGAGCTGAGATTGTTTCTATTCTGAGCTAATGGGTCGCATAGTGTATGGGCAACCTGATCCTCCTTTGGGTGACCAAGAAGTGAGCTGAGGCCTCACCTTTTGCTGCTGATAGGCCAGTCTGTGTTTTGTTGTAAGAGACACCAGGCTTCATAAAAGTTGTCAAAACAAGAGGCTCCATCCTGAGGGATTACTCGCAGCCGGTCAGCACACACGCCAGGGATGGGGTGCGCTGGAGGGACTACAGAAAATGTGGGGTTGCTCGAGCTATGATTGAACATGTGTGACTGCAGAGAAGATGTTTTTTTCAGAACTAAAAAAAAAGTACTCCTTTACTATTTTGCTACATCCAATAGTGGTTAATAGGATTACATGCAGATTTAGCTGCAGCAATAAATAAATAAATGACAGGCAACACTTGATTTGATTCAGCTGATGAAATTAGTATGACCACTGAAGCACACTGTGCATTATTACCAATCTTTTTCAAGGGCCTTACATTTTATGCACGTTACATGCAATCTATTATTAATATAGTAGCAACAGTGAACACCCATATGCCCATATAAGGAAAATGAGGGGGCTACACATTGCAGGTTGTAGAAGTATTGCACAGTGTAAACATTCAAGTGAGCAGAAATACAAAAGTCAAATATTGCAGTGCGATTGACAGATTGATTGATAGATTGTGACGCCATTTGTTCAGGAGGCTGATGGTGTGTGGGTAGATGCTGTTTTTTAATCTCATTTTTCTGGTTGTGATGTTCCTGTCGCATCTGCCAGATGGCTGAGTTGTTTATGTTACCATCAAAACCCATTCCCAACTTGGAAGTATGGTGGCGGGGGCATCATATGGTTGGTCGGGTACTGACGGATCGTTATCACAGACGAAAAAAAAAAAATCACAATTTTATCAAAATTTTTTGGGGAGAATTTACCTATTTGCCAACTGAAGCTAAAAGAAGAAGGACATAAGTAATTCCGCCTGACCATTATGCAGTTTGGTTATTGGTTATTTATAATATTTTTTTCCACACTGTACTGTAAATGTTTATACTTTGTAAGTTGTGTTCAATAATAACTTGAAAAACATAATTGTATGTGATTGGATTATTTGTTACAATAGGAATGGAATATAACGGCCTCTAATGTAATGGCTTCTATGGCGTGTATTTATTTTTGTTTCCTGCCAGTCATGCTATTCAGATAAAAGTGGAACAAATTGTGATATGTGTACCTGGTTTCGACATTGTCTTACATTTGACATCTGTCTGGATAAATCAAATTTTTATTTCATTACAATGACAATTCTCATGCTAGATGACTTCTCACCCGCAGACGTATTACTGATTTAAATTTTGCACGTGATCATATTGATGGATGACAATCGTTGTCATGCCTCATCCTGCTGCAGCATCTGTGATGAATTTGGCAGTGAAATGAAGAGCAACAGAGCCATGCCAATGTATGCTTTACACAACAAGGAGTTGTGGCCTTGTGTGTGTGTGTTAGTTTCATGAATTGTATCATATGTGCTCTACTTCTGCACACGCGTGTGCGCACACACACGACCACACAGCAAGTCCAAGACTGTGCAGTAGCCCAAGGGTCTCATTGTCACATTCACTTATCATGGTTTGGGCATCCTGCTGGGGGGGTAAAATGAACTTCCCTGCCTACCCCTCCCACCCACACAGCAAACTCAAGCCCACCCTAAAATCTATTCTGCTCATGTTTAAAATATGGAGAGAAACTGAATCATTTTTTTTTAAAATTATTATTATTATTCATGCTTGTATCTTGTGAGTGTTTTCATATATTGCAGCACCCATGTTATTTATTATCTATTATCTTTTTTTGTCTGGGATCTGATGTCAAGAAATTACGATTGTAATAATGTGAACAGCATTGCGTTACTGTGTGTGTTATTGTGAGGCACAAAGAAACACTCAGTCTGAGATATTAATGGAATGTAACCAAATTGACGGAAAAGGTGTTAAGCATTTATTTATTTAATATTTTAGAAAAGTGCTGCTTTTTTCCCCAATGAGGATAACAGTCAATGAATCAGAATACAATTTGACCAACGTGGTAAAAAATAATAATAATAAAATAAAAAAATAAAACACATTCTAGGTGACCCCCAAATGTTTGAATGGTAGCGTATTCTGCATATATAACACTGTGTATTCATGGAAAACATGAATCAGTCTGAGCTCAAACTTTTGAAAAGAATTGTATGTAACGTAAAAAGAATCAACTATTTACTCTAAACTTTGACAGTCCATGCCATAATATTGAATGAGAATATAGCTTGTGCCTGTATGAAGAATTTAAAATTTTGGATTTTACATTAATTTTTTCGGCTTTTCTTGTTATTGTTGATTCATCCATATTGAAGGTCTGCTAAGGATATATATATATATATATATATATATATATATATATATATATATATATATATATATATATATATATTTATTTTTATTTTTTTTTTCAAAAACATGAATAGTCTTGGAACGTGTTTCAAACCTAAGGCATCTCTCGTGCATGTCTGAAAATTATCGAATAGGAGTTACCACGGAATACCACCGCCTGCTGTTGACCAGGTCAAAGGTCTTGTTTTAGGTATGGAAAGTGTAAGGTATTGTCTTTCACATCACAAGCACCGGTAGTCTATTGTGTTGTCCAGCTGTCCTCCTGGTGTAATTGATGAACTCAGCACCTGTTTTCCGTAGGGACAGAAGAGCTTGTGTGTGAAGCAATGGATAGTCATGTAATTTTGCGAAGGGATAAGAAAGTAAAATCTTTGCAATGTCAATGACGGGCCTACCATTCTCTTCAATATAGCTCAACCCAGAGAGCAGTCAAACATGCTCTCGTTTGTTCATGGTTACACCATGTTTGTTGTCAAATACACATTGTAAAAGTGTATACCGGGCAACGTATGGCGTGTGTGTACAGTGGCGTAGATGTGTGTATACACTGTACACAAGTACCCCCTTCGAAATGCAACCATTATTGCAGCTTGTACTGAAGTGCAACAAGACTGCATTGCAGCCCACAAATAGCATGCAGCGTAACCGTAAAGGTCACACAAAATCCATTATTTGATGCGTGTCACCCTCCATTATATTAGGATTTTAAAAAACAAACAAACTGAAACGCAATCAATCAGTTTACCTGTACACACAGTGCTGTATCTTTAGAACATTCATAATTGTTATATGTGTAAAACTAAGTAAACCATTATGCTATTAGTAACACTCTTAAACACTCTCTTAACTTTAATGACAAATGACCAAGGTGTCTCATTTCAGTCACACTAGTGTACTAAAAGTTAACAACTGTAAAATCTAAAATCAATACAGTAGTCTACCTTTGGTAGCAGTAAGCTAGACAACTAGACAGCTGCATAGTGAGCATTTAGCTTAAGCAGCTAACATTAGCAGTTTTTTGTTAACATTTAAAATTAAATGTGCTTCGTAGTGCTTGAATTTTGATGTACTGCTTAATTCTGTTCATTTTTCTTCACAGCTTGTCTTGCATTTCAGCGTCTCACATGATTCTGTTTACTGAGCTGGATTATAGCAATGCCTCATGTCCCCCAAAATGTCAGATGGCACCTTGTAATTCCAAAGACGCCTTTTTCAATCCCTTGAATCCACAGTTGGTGTTGTTTTCCCTCGTTGGATTATTATTATTAGCTTATAATGCCACATTCCATAGTTAAAATATATATTTTTTTAAACGACCCAGTCGGTCCCAATTTTAGTTATTTAACCCAAAAAGTTTGTTCAATTTGGTTTATTAGTTAAAAGTTAAAAGTTGGATCAAATTAAACTAATAACCCACAGAGTTCCCTATGTTTTTTGCTGTTGTTTTTTTTTTAAATGGTTTATTCGTTTCAGACCATTTTTTTGGTTAATTGAATAATCCAAGTGAATTGGGTAAACACATTCGTTGACCCAACTAGGAGTTATTTACCCAAAAAGTCAAATTCAATTAATTAAATGAATAACCAATAAAGCAACACAGTTTTCGATTGGATTTGATCAAAAAAGGAATCGACCCAAGTTTTAATTTATTTAACCCAAAACATTGGGTCAAATTAAACGAACCCACAAAACATCCAAATTGTACGTTTTTTTTTGTGGGTTATTCATTTGAACCAAAATAATGGGTCAAGCCAATAGCCCAAAAAGGTCCCTTTTGGATCCAATGTGAGTTATTTTTGACCCAACTGTTTTTAGAGTGAACTGAGGGCTGCTGGTACAAGAGGGCGGGGACTGCAAATGTTATGACGAATGGGGCCTGAATACACGTTACCTTTGGCTTTCATCCATCCATCCATCCAAATTCTATCTATTTTCCTCCATAGGATCAAAGATACGAGAGCCGTGATGCACCAATAACTGGTCACCAGTCAATTGTAGGGAACCAATTGAAAAACAACCACCTTGCCACATACAGACAATGTAGAGGCTTCAGTGGACCTTACATGCATATTTTTCATAATAATATAATTTAGCAATAGAGGGGTTTTTTTTTTGCATTAAATTCAGCGCTCTCTTCCCCCAGTGAATAGCTGCAGTAGTAATAATAGATTTGTTTCTGTCCGTGCTCTTTTTTCATCCAATCCAACTTGTTGTTGTGCAAGTGAATTAGCTTGCAATGCCAAAAATATAGAGCTAAAACAACAGCACTGTGCCTCTAATCTATTCTCAATGATAGGCAGGAGGCAGGATCCTTGACCCACTGCCCTGATTTGCCCAGGTTTCCTTTTTTCTTCTCTACCGGTGGGAATTCAAGCTGTTTGGCTTTATTTAATGGCTTAGGAATAATTTGTATTTTTAAGGTATTCAAAACAGCGGTGGACATAACCTCCACAACACGTCTAAAAAGTCTGGGCAGGAAACATAAATATGAGCTCCTTTAAACCAATGCATATGTTTCTTTGTGTACATCAGAACATGCAAGGATGGGACCAGAATGAGGGCAGACAATGCTGTGAATTTGTTTACTATACATCCTTTGTTTATTTTTCTTTTAGAGCACCCTTGCCTCAGCCTTAAAGTGAGTTCAGACCGTGAATATCCTGCAGTAAATAAACATGACTCTCCGTATATTCTGTCATGTGGAATAGAGAATGAGATGCAAGACTACTACCCTGCTGGTAATATCACATCGAGTGTAACCCAGCTCTGTGGACAGGCCCCGCGGGCTTCTGCGGCTACTACAGCTACACCCTTGACTTCAAGGCAGGCATTAAAATGGAGGGATGGTGGCGTTGCCGATGCTGGCTGGATTATGGGGTTTGAGCGAGGCAGCGTGGAGCATGCATGTGTGCATGATGCGTGTGCCTGACGGGTGGGGGATGCTTCGGTTTAACCCTGCATTTTATGCAACCATTACTACTGTATACATGCTTTCTTTTTGCTAAATTATTTACCACTTTCATTAAATGACTCCAGGATATCATTTTAAATAATTTTATATTCTTCTTCACATTTGTATTAAAATGCACCTCATTGGATATTTGACATTGGATGTCCTTGTAAAATCTCTGCCCAGGATCACGCAATGTTAATATTGCCATTGTGTTAAATATCTTGTAACCTTTAAGAGGACAAAAAAATATATTTATTTGTAATCATAACAAAATGTTTTGGCTATCTGGTCTTTAAATTGTGTTTCGAAGACTAGATTACGTTGGTAGCTCTTGCTTGCTATTAAAATATATTGTTTCTACCTTGAAATCAACCTTAATTCACTTTAGAATTTTCTAATCCAGTGATCCTCAACTAGTCAGACCTAAAACGCAGAGGTGAGTCGATTTAAGACTTACTTCGACTTTGACGTGACATTCATTAGACTCGATTTGACTTGAACTCCATGGGCCCTATTTTCGTGCCCAAGTCTAGCGCAAAGCACAGACTAACTGTGTGTATATGGGCGTGTTCTTTCTTTTGGGATTTTGCTAGACTCACGCAGAAACAGGCAGCGTTCGTGCCATTGTGGGAGGGAACACAGCCGACTCCTGGCCGATCGAAGCGGCTCCTCTCATCAAAGGGGAAGTCAACCCCCCCAAAATTCTTTACAATATGTTATATCGACGCCTTCTTAAAATAATCACCTAAGTCATTTTTTCAGATTTTTCAGGAAACACAACAAATTAAACCAATTGCATCATGAGGAGATGATTTAGGCAAATATATATATATATTTTATTTTTTTTTGCAAAAAAAAAAAGACTTAGGCAATTATTTTAAGGGGGTCTAAATATGCTAATCTGGTTAAAATCTAGCCGTTTTTATCAATATCAGAAGGCATCCATTTTGCCCCTTGCTGTCAACTGAAGATGACATCAGTGTTGCTCCGGTCTCAGGTAACAACCAATCACAGCTCAGCTTCAGACAACAAGTGAGTTGTGCTTGGTTTATCTTCTGTCGACAGCAAGTGGCAAAGCGGCCGCCCCGTGACATGGATAAAAATGGCTGGATTTTGCTTCATAACTCATATTCCACAAATGTAATATTAATCAGAATGTCATGTTTAGACTAGTGAGGTCACTTATGACATATGATTGTCAAGAAATGTATGAGGTTGGCTCCTTTTGTAATCGATTTAGGTTCAGTGCAGAGAGAGGCGTGTGGTCTTGTAGTCCATGCAGGAGAACTATAACAATGTGATACATTTCCTATAGCTATAGGATAAACAAATACATAATAACATCAGCTAACTGCTACCTAACAACGTAAACAATGAGTTGCGATTAAAAGCAACAACAAAAATGAGGAATGATTAGGATTTTAGTGTGTTGCTACTTGGTAGATGTTAATAAATGCTCCACATCCTGTGGATCTTCCACCATGAGCAGGCAGTGATAAAGGTTCAGTCAAATTTGTTTATTTAAACTCTTAATGAACTACAGTAGCCTACAGAAGATCGCGTGATTGACGAGGAGGCTTTTGAAAATATGGGGTTTAATGTCGCCAAATATGATGATTTCATTCATGAATCTACTAATCGCGAGGCACTTTATTCTCGCCTGTAAAAACTTTTCTGTTCTGAGCACAGCGTCAGGTGCAGCCGCCGTCTTTAATGCAAATAAGTGTCGTCTCCAGTGGCGTGTTGCCCTCAGGACGCGACCGGTATCCGCCTCTGCTCCTTTAAGGCAATGAGGAATTAAAGCGTCTGCAGGGGCAGAGCGGGGGAGGGGGGTGGGGGGGACAGAGGGTTTTATTCAATGTAATGCTCCCAGAGTCCGTGCGGTGCGATTACAGAGAGCGGCAACGGGGAAGATGCGCTTGCTCGCCTCTTGCTGGACGCACAGAGGCGATGAAGACGATTTGACTTTGGAATCCCTGCACAAAACAATTATCTCAACACAACACCTTATTCTTTCTAGTTTATTTATAGTCCTTTAATTTCATCCCCAAAACATAACCTGTTAGTTAATTGAGGTAATTAAAGCGTCGGACTTTTTTCCTTTCTTTTTTTTTTTTTTTAGTTAAATTGAGTTTAGGCAGTTGAAGCGTTTGGTGTTAAATGATCTGTTCGTGCACGCCTCTGACTCAGCATCACACGTACACTCTCACACACGCGCGCGCGCACACACACACCTGGGCTTCACCCCCCTCAGCATCCTTTTGAGAAGCAGCAAGGCGCGGAGCAGAGGAGAGTGTTTGCACAGCTCTCCCCGAGACAATCACCGGGCACGTTGATGCTCCAAAAGTGGGGCAAAAACAAAGTAGCAAGGAGAAATTAAAAGTACAAGACTCGGGGCGGCTTGCTTGAAGACAAATGTTTGACATCACCCTAAACGCTCTGAAGAGAACCCCAGGAAGGCACCGGTGTGAGGAAGAAGAGAAAGCATAGCTGTGGGGGGATTGAACGGAGCAGGGCATGTGGATATTGGCTTTTACCTTGTTCCAGAGCATCTTGAATGGTAAGTTTCACCCTTTTCATTTTTATTTTATTTTAAATGTTTGTTTCTATTATTGATGCGTATGACACATTTAGTGAGGCATGATGAATGTGACCCACATGAAATGGATTTTGCATGGCTGTCAAAAGGCTGACACCCTTGATAAAAAGGAAGGTGAAGCAGGCGCAAGATGCAAATAAAACCCTTCAAGCTGGCCACTAAAATGCACCTCTGGCCTATAGATGGCCTAATCAGACAAATTGTATCTATATGGGATCATCATAATCAATAGTTGGGTTTGAATCATGGCGTAATTTTACATTTATGTCTGGTCTTCTTCATGAAAATAATGCATTTTCATGTCTTTCTCTATGGTGAACTGTTGATGCTACATATTTTCTCAGCGCCACTGTGGCCCTTAGTAATAGGTGACGTACACGATATAATGAACATTTGATTTGCCACTGTTCTTTCTAAAGAACATTTACTCAAATTTGCATTTAAACAACAGAGAAAAATGTCAGCACATAAAACAAACAACAACTAATAGATAGTGGCGTTTATAGAACATTTAAATAAGATCCTAATTTACTGTTCCGTTTTTTTCTCCATCAGTGACGTTTGTCAATGTTTATATTTTTCTATTTGAGGGGGGAAAAACAGCCCATTTTATTAGTATTCACAAACTAAAGTGCCTTGTCTTACAAAGGTCACATTCATCTGATTTTTAGGGCAAGTTTGAAACACACACTAAACCTGCATTTTCTATTCAAATGGCCAAAAGTCTCCCTCTCCATTGAAATGCATTCAGCTTTGCTTGTTGTTTTCTTAGACCTGCATATTTGCGTGAGGACACACATGCATGTGGCGGATGCCATGCACACTTATTTGTGTCAGGAATTTTCATTTCTAAAATCAATAGAAAAAAATTGATAGTTTATTGCATTCAGTTATTGGCCAGCGTCCTTTCTACAAGGAAGGGATTATGGCTGCCTGGGTGTGTACGAAAGGCAGGGTCGATGAAGGGGAAGAGCAAGAATGCTAAAATGTCTGCGCGAAAACACATTGAGGCTTAGATTTTCACATAATTGCACACAATCAAAATGGAGGGTCAAGAAAAGCTGAAGGCACAAAGCTGACTTGTGGTGAATGGGGCATTTTACAGGTATGAATACATTTGAGCCGCATTTAGGAGCCGTGGTGTGATATGGTGTGTCCCTAAAATGGATTTTTCCTTCTGCCTGGGACGATAAAATAAGGCTTCGCAATGGATTTTGGTCTCGGCGTTGCCTCTTTTTTTTTTTCATGCAGTGGCGTATATATTGACACTGACAAAAATGGTATTTTGCTTCAGCTTGTACTGAAACTCATAAAAGAACAATAAGGAATCCTCATCAATCATCATCATCGGACTGTGACATTACATCACCTGCTATGCAAGATTCAGGATTTTATTGCATGAGGGATTATTGAACCAGCCTCTGGCAAACAACTGATAGGAATTTGGCTGCCATGTACTTGTCACAGTTTATTATTATTATTATTATTATTATTATTATTATTTTTATTTTTTTTAAAGAAGATCATGTTTCATCATTTGCTGTTGGTGTTGTCATTTTATTAGATTTCACCTTAGAGGAGATCTGCTTTATTGTTGATTAGCTTGAAAATGAGCTGCTCATTGGCTGAGCAGGCGTTGTCAGACTGAATGAATGACCTTGTAGACAGGAGGCAGCACAATGATTGGTTTCTAGACAATTCTTGCTGTTTCACAGTTAGGCCTATCACATGCTCACTGGCCCGTCTCTATGGTAACCTCCTTAATGGCTGTCCAACAACATTCACCATAAAGGGTATAGAAAACCATACTGTGATATATATATATATATATATATATATATATATATATATATATATATCACATTTGTTCCTGTGCACTGATTGTTGACATTTTTTCAGTCTTTCTACATCACAGAACTATACATTTTACAATACAAAACATCTTTATATATGTTAATATGTTCAATGTTTTTTTCAACATTGGATTTTGAGTTCAGTAGGAGGAGCTAATCTGACTTCTAAATGACTTCTCACAACAATGAGGAGCTTTTGTTTTTAGACCAAATTAAGACTATATCATCTCAATCCATTTATTGGATCCCACGCAGTGTACAGTATATGCACCACAAAAAATAAAAATAAAATCAAGTCCACACAGAATACTGTTTTAAAAATATTGCTATCCGCATGAACATTTATTCCCCCACTGTCAAGTGGAATTCAGACAATTACAGTATAAGACCGAAAGAGCGGCATTCTCCCCCCCAAAAATAAATCAGCTATTTTTTGTCCCTCTGATTAAAAACAGCAATGCTAATCGGGGGCACGTGTGACCTCAGGGAACATGTTTGGTTTTCTGTAAAAGAATAAATAATTGCACATCCACTCCAGTAGGTGGCAATGATGCTCTCTGCTCTCATCGTTAGAGAGTGCACAAAGAGTGTTAGTTTTTCTGCATAGGTGTACCTACAAGTATTTCTAGAAAAATGGGATAATAATAGTCAAAATATTTTCTTCTTCCTTGGCGGTAACTTTAGCCACGGGTGCTTCTACTCAACCGGCACCTGGGAGCTCATTTACCTGAGTAGATGCACATGTGGCTAAAGCCAAACTGTGGCAGGGTTTTTACTCTCTGGACCAGGATTTGACACCTCTGATTTTAGGTGAAAAGAAAAATATCTGTATTCATGTAGATGCGGCCTCATTTAATTGATTAATTAATTTTCAGCTTTCAAAAATGAATATGAAGACCTACACTATTTACCACAAAAAAAGTGTATTTCAGTTTTTTCCAGTCTTCTAATGATCTGATTCAGCCATCAATATTCTCCACGAATGAAAACAAATTCCATATTTCCCTGAGAGCTGCCTCAAGGCAAAACAGTATCAAGTTAAAATGCCACATTCACATTCTCGCTGCAAAGACGTAAAGAGGAGCAGCAATGAAATGTAGTCACACGAATGAGGCTTAATCTGACGCTTAAAGATTTAATCACATATGTGTTCGATAAGATAAGTTAGAGAGAGATCAAGGGATCATGCAATCACATTTTTATCTCAATTATCGCTGACCTTTTCTCCGAGCAAAAAAAAATATGAAAGCTCTCGCTGAGCATGCAGCTATCTTATAGTACCACAAGTTAGCCTGCCAATTTTGTCGTGACCTCATATTTGCAAGCCGAATCGCCATCTTGTGCTGGAGTGGATAGATGGAGTCAACTTGGCCAAGCAGCATGGCACTAATCTACAAGTAGCCAGGCAAGGGAGAGTAATGAGAGCCCAATTAGGTAGAACAGTAGAGATGTCTACATTGGTCATAGAGCAATAAAGCAAAACCTGACCGGCTGCACATTAAGGATGTTTACTAGCAAATAATTATGGCTTGATTGCAGACATGAGATCGCTGCCCATGAAATCTAATTACATGTTAAAAACACACAGTCAATTGATAGATCATCTTGAACCGCTTTGCTCCGATATGAATATCTAATGGACTGGACTAAGTATACCAACCCACTTAACTTGTGTGTGTTTTGAGAGGGCCTGTTGAGTTGCATTTTTTTACCACTGTGTGATTCCATCTGAAAAGGCTGCTAATGCTGGGTAATGGAGACCCTGATGTGTGATCATAATTGATATCCCTAGTTCATTGGTACTAGTGGGATAATGAGGGCTACTCTACTGTACGGCGCCTCCTTGAGCCCATCTAGCACTCCAATTAGGTGCAAGCTTTGGCCGCTAGCTTGCGCGCGTGCTTCATCCAGTGCTAAATCTAATTACTGATCATACTGTGTCTGTCCGGATTCCAGCAAATCGGAGGTGTAATTGCACAAGCCGGCGTGTAAATGTCTCTTGCATTAAAATGTTAACGATATCATTTAGCATCTGCGTGGAAAGAAGCTGAGGCAGAAAAGCCCTCAGCAGCCAGATGTAGGTGTTTGATCATGCGTGCAAAGTGAGGTTGTAGTACATCTGGCGGGGGTTCCCCCTCTCAGGCTGGCTTTTCAGCAGAGAGGATGCTTTTCATTCGTTCAGCACCTGTCAAAGTGACATATCATATTAGTGTGCTGCGCTATACTCGCAGGTACTGTAGTGGGGATCGAGAGAAAACGGCAAGAAGTCGGTTATGGGAAGTTGACGAACATTATTCTGCTCGATAAAACACTCCTAGCAAAACAGGAGTTAAGAATATTCAAAGCAAGGGAAGCAGATTGGAGATAAAAAAAATCTATTGAGTTAGATTTTTATGCAGATTAAAACAAAAATTGAGATGCTGATTCTAAAATTGCTGTTTTATCTCTACAGATAAGCAAAATTCTTCAGATAAGCGAAATTCCACTGATAAACTGTAGTAAGACTGTAGTAAGAAGAGCTGATTAACTGGAATTAGCTACGTACGTGGCAACTTGTTTGTGAAGTCACAATCGAGACCCACAAACGAGGTAAGCACTGTCAGTATCTGCAAACAGAAAGCTAGCACAGTACAAATTTAGAGGATTAGTTGTTTTGATTGTGTTTTCAGTTGGGTCACATTACGTTATGATGTAGGTGTTATCATTATGCAGTTACTATGTCCCTTATGAAGATAACGTGCTGCTGCTGCTATCTTGGCCATATTAGCTACTCTTAGTTTATCTAGTCTTATGCAGTTACTATGTCCCCCATGATGACGTTGTCCGTTGCTATGCAGTTGCTAAGGTCCAGTATTAGTTCTGAGTTGCTAGCTGAAGTTTCTTTGTCAAGTGTTTTCTCCAGAGCCGTCTGAATAAAGCCCTGCTTTTTGTTGTCACTTTGTATTTTTTTATATAAGGACTATTTCTCAACTCCTGTGTCTTTTCTGTATTTGGGTCCTAATCCGCACCTTACGTGACATTAGTGCTTGCTTTTCTCTGAACCTTGTAGCGACGCACACACCGTTTGTAAGTTCTATTTCGTCTATGCTTTCTTTTACCCTCAAAGCTAATTTACACACCTACACATTTGTTTCATTTTTAAGAAAACAGGGATCCTATACCTCATAAATTTGACGTGATAGAGAAAAACTGAGAACAGTTCTGGATCCCGCATCAAAAATGTATTAAAAATAGCTGTGAGACCCGATTCAACAAAGATTGTGTTCCCCAGTGTTCATTGTAATCAAATGTGAAAGTCAACCCCAAATGTTTCCTGCTTTAAAATAATATGTTGCTCAGCTTGTGAACGTCACATGACCAACTCAGAAAACTGGTGAACCGTGACTGGTTGAAACCTAAGCTCTGAGCAACTGTGATGTCATATTTAGTTGACAGTAAGCGGCAAAATGGCCGCACCCTGAGATGGATAAAGACAAGTGGATATAAGTCACAATGCCCTGTTTAGACTAGCAATGAACATTTTTGGGTCGTCTTCCAGTTAAGGCTCTAGTAAACTCCAAAATGAAAGTACCTAGATCAATTTACAAAAAGATAGTTATTGAAAACAATAGGTTACATCTTAGCAATAGTTCTCCTAGTTTAAAATGGAAAATCTGAAGAGTGATAATGTGTGCCAGGCCCACAGTCCTTGTGTTGTGTCTACGCACCAGATGAACTTTTGTTCATTATGGAGGACAGGTGGTGGAAGTGTGATGAGTTTGCCATCCATCACCCACCAAGACAAACATTGGAGCCAGACTTCATAAATACTGCCTCTTAATCCAGTCTTGCACGTACCACGGCACGGGCTTTGAACTCGACACACGCCGAGGCCCAAGGCTGAATTGATCTCGGGCCTGTGCGTAACGTGTGTGCCTGGGATGCTGCTACTCGTGCACGTTCACCGTCACATCAACAATTACACATGCACACACGCACGCACGCACGCTGTCCCTCTTTGACCTTCTAGTTTTCCACCAGTTCCAGCTTTGTAGGTTTCACTTTCAAATTCATTTTCGGGAGATATTTGCCTGCTTGGGTGTGTGATGCTCCACAGTTCAAGATAATGGAAGAGGCAAGGCTGGATAGACAGAGTGACACAAAGACAAATGGGTCCAGCTTCGTTTTCCTGACACTGCTTTTTATTTTTAAACCGTGGCACAGATGCTATGACTTAAAACCAAGGTAGTTCTAGCTATTTATAGCCCGTCATTTTTTAAAAAAACACTGGCATCTTATTGGCGTTATAGTGAGGTATGCACTTTTTCTATATGTGGTTGAAGTTAGCATTCTTATGTGCAGGTGTGCTTGTACTGTGAGTTTAATTGAGGAGCTTGGTGGGTGTGACATGCAGTAGCCGGGCGTCGAGGCTTGATTTATGTCCTTTCAGGCAGTCATTGATCCCCTCGCCTGGCGTGAGACTGAGTGCATTGTCAATAATCTTAGCACTTTGTGGTATTCCTCGATTTCACCGAGCTTTTTGCACGTTTCTGTTGTGGTGCTGCAGTAACTTGTCAACGGGTGATCTAATGCCCCGTTTCCACAGCATTGCACCTGCTACGGATCTACTCACATTTACATCTGCAAAAGAAGGTACTATTTCTAGTAGTTTTGTAACACTCGAGACCCATCTTGGGCTTGAGACCATTCTGGAGACCTCATTTTGTAGGTTTAGGAAATGTCTTGGTTACACAGTGGCAAAGCTTGGAATTTTCCGTTAAGACCGGTCAAGACGGGAACGAAACCAGCACTGATCTGCTATTTTTCAACTTCATTAAATGGTTTTATAACCATAATTCCTGTAATTCCTGACTAATGATAATAAATTATATGACATTATATTATATGCTTACTATATAACACTATATTTACTATTGCTTACCTTATATATAATTTTGAGTGAGTTCATTTTTGTGAAAAAATGCACAGAATGCGTTCTTGCACTTATTGTTGGTTTGCTGTTCAAGGTGTTCTGTAAAAGTACCACTGATTGTCACACCCACCTAAGGGTGGTGAAATTAGTTCTCCGCATTTGACCCATCCCCTGAGGGAGCGGTGAGCAGCAGCAGGAGCCGCGCTCGGGAATCATTGATCTAACCCCCCAATTCCAAACCTTATTGCTGAGTGTTAAGCAGGGAGGCAAATAGGTCCCATTTTTATGGTCTTCGGTATGACCTGGCTGGGGACTGAACCTACGACCTCCCAATCTAAGGGCGGACACTCTACCACTAGCCACTGAGCTGGAGTTTTGCACCTTGAATGGTAATTTTATGCACAAGATCTCTTTAAACTGGAAAATGTGTAAGGTGTAATTGTACATCCACTACAGTAGGTGGCAGCGGTGTTCTATGGCGCTTTATTATTTTTATTTTCTGTAACAGACTAAAAAAAAACTATGTGAATAATGTTTTTCTTTGACCTAAGTTGATCTATAGTTTTCTTTTTTGTTTTCTTTAATGTTAATAAGGATACAATGTAATGCAGAGATGCACTTACACTGCTTGTTTAAGTAGATACGTATCACAAGAAGTAAATACCGAAGAACCACAACTCCGGCGCTAGCAATTCAATATGACATGTTTTTTTGTAGTTTCCAGCGGCTCTGTTTTGAAGTGGAAAAGTGAGTGCCCAGAATCGAAGCGAGTAGAGCCACGTAGTGTTAAACCAAGCTGGTGCTGTGCAGCGGAAAAGCGACATAATGGAACAGGGTCATTTAACAGTAGAAGTGAAGAATGTGATGTAGTTAAGGGAGTAATTTGGTCCGAGTGGCGCCCCTGGAAGCATGTCACCATTTACATGGTGCTAAGTGTCCCCATACACTGTTGTCAGACTGTGGTCTATTATGTATTGCTCTGTGCCTCGCTATCTGGTACATCCATCCCCACCAGTGATTATGCTAATTACTATTTGATCAGATGATTAAATTAAGACATGATTCATTCAAGGTATTAAAATGCTCAGAATACATTTGTGTCTCTTTGGTCTCTAAGCGCCCCAATCACTTGAGGAAAGGATGACCGCAGAGCAGGGGAGAGGAAGTGTAGACAAATATTGCTCCTTTTTATTCAGCCCGTGGCACATGGAGAGCCGTAATAAACCAAGACGGGGGGCTGAGGGAGAAATGGAAAGAAATGAGGTAAAGGAGAAAATAAGGCACCGTGCGCACGGGGTGGGGGATTGCTGAAAGGAACCGTGCGGTGGTCCCCTAAGTGTTGAATAAACATGCTTGGTTTAGGGAAAATGGCTGCGATAAATGTTTAATATGAATAGTCCATAAAGACGGTCAAATGAGTCTGGAGTATTAAAATGAGCATGGCACGCAGAAGCAGCTTTGAAGGAGGGGGGGGGGGGGATAATGGCAGACAGAGCTAACAGGATGAGAGCAGCCAGCTGCTGTGACATCGACATTAACACACTCCACCAGCTGCTGGTCACAGACGTCTCTTGGACAAAATAGGGATGGCGGGGTAGCTTCAAAGGCCTGCCATGGCCTGATAATGATGTTATCAATGCAAAAAAAAAAAAGAAGACCTAAATGACAAATAACATGACTAATTGATTCATTTGTAAGGTGGTTTGCTTCAGGGAATGAAAGGGTCGTAAGTTCAAGATCCAAAACATTTGAAAATGGGACTGGTTGCTAGATAGATTTTGCTTTCAGGGCACAACCTTTACGGTCTTCCCCTTTACGAGCCAAATATAGCGATATTAAAGTTAAAAGTATTAAATAATATTACTGTTTGAAGTGCATTGGTTTAAAAAAGCACAAAACTACCTTCATTCCTTTCTAAAAATATTTAAACAAATACATTTAAAACACTATTTTAATGGGGAAGTCAACCCCCCCAAAAATGTTTACCAATAATATGTTCTAAGCAGCCCCACTAATCTAAACACAGCATTCTGATTCATTTTGCGTTTGTGGAATTGGAATTAAGCAGCAAAATCCACTCCTTTATATCCATCACAGGTGGCGGCCATTTTGCTACTTGCTGTCGACTAACAATTTCACCGCAGTTGCTCAGGGATCAGGTAACGAGCAATCACAGCGCAGCTTGATAATGTCACATGACCAAATTCAGAAAACAGCTTCGCCGTGATTGGTTGTTATGCCCTGAACAAACGTGATGTCATTTTCAGTCGACAGCAAGTGGCAAAATGGTCGCCTACTGAGATGGATAAAAATGAGTGGATTTTGCTGTGTAATCCATATTTCATCCATTTACTTAACCTCTAAACCGCCAAACTCAAAGTTTTGGATTGACATTTCCTTTAATAAAAATCACATCAGCATCATAGCAGTTTACATTACAGTCTCAAACAAATTACAACTCTGACAATAAAAGCGCAAGACATTTTTATGGCTCTGATAGGGAGCCTCTCAGCTCTTGTCTTTAGCTAGGGAAATAAGTAAGTGAGATAATTAGGCATGCTCAATAACATTTTAAGAAAGACCGGAGACAAAGATTTCCCTCTATTAGCTGCTGAGAGGGGCAAATAATATTGTGTTTATAAACCAGTTAATGAACGTTGACCGTGCTTGACACACACACACAAGCACGCACACACTCGATAAAGATTTTAAGGTCGCTCCATACAAGTGGCCTAAATAATTAGAGGTTCATTTTGTGTGCTCGTTAAGCACGGTGGTTTCCGTGTCATGTACATAACTGGATCAGGTCTGGTCTGATACCTGGCTTCAAGGGTCAGCGCAACCTGTGCTAACCCACCGTGCGCGTTAGCTCGCTTGCATGCAGGTGGACATTGGGCTAGCACAGCGACTCCTTTGAAGGCCCTTAACCTTAATGAGTGCTGACATAATAAGGTTGGCCGTCCAGGGTGCGCCGTGACCGACTGAAGTCAGGCCTCTGTCAGCAACAATCTGTGCGACGTGAACGCTGCTTTTTAATCATGTTATCAAGAGAGACGATGTACGCTGACCATTAGATTACTTGGGAAAGGATTAGATTATATCCACTCAAGTCTCAATCAGATGTCTTTGAGTATCACAGTGAAAGCACAGAGGTTCACTGTTTACCGGCTCACTAATGGTGACGATGCAGTGGATGAACAGTGGGCTTGGAATACATACTGTAGAAATGTATTATGTTGCATACCATGTTCTGGAATAAAACAATGCGCGAAATATGATCTTCATGTCACACGTGAGACTTTATGCTGAAAATGTTGCACCTCTGTAGACCAAATAAACCATGAATGACATTTACAATTTGTATTCATCCCGTTCTGTCTGTCAAAGGGATTAGCATTTGCATACTATAAATATGTCTATTTCCCCCCTCAAATTCTGGTTAACTAGGTCAAGGAAGGGGAAATACCACAACAAGGCCCTTTGCAGTTCTTGGGGAAATAAGTACATTATTCTAATTATATTAACTGCTAAAAGGCAACACTTTTATCTGCTGCTCAAGCTTTATTATTTTACATTAGAAAAATCACAAGGCACACCACTAAACACAAATTTCCTTTTCCCTTTTACTATCTAATGGAAGAGCGTGTAATTGTTCTGCCTGTCACTATAAGTCGCCGGCATTGATAGTAACATTTTAATTTATGGACCAATAAGTGAAATTGTGTAATTTTCCACGGCACATGGTACATTCATGCCTTCCTGTTTTTCCTTCTGATGAAATCCTTGTTTGTTTTGGCAGTGTACATTTTGCTTGATCAATGATCTCGCATTCATTTTGGTCGCATCTTTATTTAAGTTGGCAGACATAGGCCTGTTAAGTTAACACATTTTCAGGACAATATTATTTTCCCAGAAACTCATGATAAACGATAGTAACATTCTTTTTTTTATTTTAAGCCACTGACCTGGTATAGTAATATTAGAGCAAAAAATATTTAAGTAGGCTACATACTAAAAAAGAAAAGAAAAAGCAATTATCTTTCATTTCTCAAGAATATTGAACATAATCAATGCAATGAAATGTCTTACAAAAATAAAATTATAAAAATGAGCCCTGCTCTGTTAAAAAAAAAAAAAAGCTTCAACAAAACACAATCAACAGCAGAGTAAAATGAGATATTTTATCGGTATCAGAATGTCCTCTTTCATCTGATTGTACAAGAATATGATATATGTAAACAAACGCATTTATCGAGTCCAGAAAAAATCGTGTCCAGTTTATTGATCGAGAGGTAAGTATCGTGACAGGCCTAGGCAGACATGAGTAATTCGAACAAGTGGTGCTACTGTACTTTAGAAATTGTATATCAGATACAGATCTAATGTAGAAAAAAAATGGAAAAAAGATGACATGATCATCTGTTGTCTTATTCATCTTTTGATTTCAAAGCCAAATATTTTCCATCAACAGCAAATATAATGGCCTCACTTCTCCAATACTTTTGGAGGCGAGCGAAAATATGTTTTTTCTCAAACAAGAGCAGCAAAAGAAAAGCTCCTCAGCGTCTTCTCTCTCGTGAGCTCATATGCAGAAGCGGCAAGTGTATAATTTAGACATCATCGCTTAAGCATAGCCCCTTAAACATCACAGGACAGATCTGTCGGTGAGGATCAGCGGCATGCACGCAGCCAACCCTTTCTACTGTCACAGCGCTGCTTAATATTCATGAGAGCAAATTGGAGGACAGTCATTTAGCTTCGCCGCATGGTGTATTGCCTCTAGGCAGATCGCATGAGTGGGAGCGTTTACTCACTTCGGACTGGTTGGCGTCTGCCTGTCTCTGACATATTTTTTTTATTCAGTTGAATCTACAGTAGTGCCTTGAGATATGAGGGACTCGACTTATGAGGTTTTTTTTTTTTTTTTAGATATGAGCCGAGGTTTGGCCGACTTTTTGCTTTGACTTGGCAGGGAACACGACTCAACTCACTTAAAATATGCAACAAACACAGTTCTTCAAAATAGAGGCATCAAACTGTTCACTGCCACTCCCTGTTGAAGTTTAGTGTAAAATAAAACATGTATCAAAGAGAAATGCACATTGCATACTGAAAACAACAACATAATGTAGTTCATTATAAATGCTAACACTAAATAACATACATGCTGCTGTGCTATACTGTATAAAAACCTTTAAGCAATAGATTGGGCACAAACAGTGGCGCAGCCGGGAAATATAGCAGTGCTCACATTGTTTATTCTTTATCCTCTGCGAAGAATGACTGACATTAGTGCCACACTGATACCCTTGAGATGTCTCATTGAACAGTACAACTGTCTGTCTTATAAGGTACCTAAGGCAGGCACACAAGAAAAAACAAAACAGCAAAATAGTCTTTTAATTGATGAAATGCGACAAAAAAAATGAAATTATTTTTAACAATTCGATTTTTTCTATTTCTATGTTTGTATAAAGTACTTTATTATGAAGTGCTTTTTTTCCCTCATTAAAAATATTTTTGTTGTATTTTGGTGAACGTTGGAACGGATTAATTCATTTCAGTGTGACCAAAAGATCTGAGATTTTAAGGTAGCCCTACATTACATTTGCTTTTTAATAATTTTAACTCATTCACTGCCATTAACGGCTATAGACGTAAAAAAATTCATTTGAACTATTTCTATTAGTTTAACATTTTTTCCACTTTTGTTAACAAGAATATGAAAACCTAGAAAAAAGTTTTTATTTTACATTTAGAACAGATATAAAATTTGTGATTAATCATGAGGTAACTATTGAAGTCATGTGATTAATTACAATTAAACAATTTTATCGCCTGACGACCTAATTTTTAATAATCTTTTCTTTTTTTAAATAATCTTTTCTTTTTTAATCTAAAAAAAATAAATAAATCTTTTACTTTAATAAGAAAAGATTAGTACAAATTATTGTACTAATTACAATTATTATAAATTTTATATCTGGTCTAAATGTACAATATTTTTTCTCCTAGGTTTTCATACTCTTGTTAACAAAAGTGGGAAAAAATGTTAAACTAATAGAAATAGTTCAAATGAATTTTTGATGTCTATAGCCGTCAATGGCAGTAAATGAGTTAATATCAGTAATTGATAACATACTTTATTTGATGATTGCTTAATGTCCGTTTTATTTGCTATACACATGAGCTTAATGTACAAGCCTGCGTCTACATATTTTTTCCCCATGACTGTATTACGGACTGCAATGAAAAAAAAAATCATGTCAGTTTCATGTTAATTTTAAATGCCTGGTACAAGTAAAGGTGCTTTTAGGCATTTCATGTTTTATATTCTGTCTGCTAGTTATATAACACACATTTAATTATAAGAAATTAAAATAAACAAGGTGGTGTAAAAACATTTTTTTTCCATGACTATACATATTACCCTGACTGACTTCCTGTTTCTGCCATTTTTTTTGTCAATGCCGCTTGACCTTAGACTATATGCCGATTTTTTCATTGACCTCTGAAGCAGTCAAGTGTAAGCCCTATAAACTCTGCCTAAAACGAATGACTACTCAAATTTGAGACATGATTAGGAAAATCAATCAGTTATAGTTGGGGAAATTTTTGCTGTTGGTGCAAAAACTAGAATATAAAAGAGCACAAAAGAGTAATAGAGTCATGTTTGTATTGAGCCTTCCAAGGTGTTTCTGTTCTCTCCAGCATGTAGTGATGCTTCCATCTACAAACCTAAAGAGTAAAATTTGTAAGGGTGGAACATTGCACTATTGGCTTCTTTATTCTTGTATCTCAACGAGCCTCGTGTGATCTGCCGGTCCCTCACTCACTTGCCCTGAGGGGACAGAAAAGATGCTTTAATTACCCAAGGTTCTTTGCTGTCACAATGTCACTGTAAGGACCCCAGTGCCACACTGCCACGAATCCCCTTGCCGCAGCATACATGACAACGGAATGAACTCAACAGATGCCCTTTGAAAAAGAGGAGATTGAATCCTGCCTGCGGGTTAAAAAACAACAACAAAAAACTAAAACTTTGCTGCCTCTTGCTTGCTTTGTGCAGCTTTTTATTTCATTCTTCTGTCAAAGAATGTGAAATGTAAACATCTATAGGTTGTTTGAAATAAAAACACGCAACAAAAGATGTATAACAATATTGGTGTAAAAAGTAGGTAAACATTTTTTAGCTGTTGAATCAGCTTACGAATATCACATGACCAAACTCAGATTACAGGTGAGCCGTGATTGGTCGTTTACCTGAGCCCTGTCATTAGTGGGGTTTCCATCCACTCATTTATATTTGAATTAGCAAGAAATAGTGAAAATAAAACTGAATGGAAGCACTAGAAATTCAAAAAAGGGCCCAAAATTCGCAAAAAAGTTTTTACGCTTGGAGGGGGTGGATTTTAAAGCATATCGAAAAAAGGAAAATGCGAATTTTGGCTATGGATAGGTTTTGTGAATAAACGCTGACAAAACCGGATACACATCACACGTTTTGACCGGATGCTACGTCACACGTACGTTTGTAGTCACAAAGCAATGGCGGACGATAAAGGAAGGTATGTTTGGGGGGACAACGAAACAGAAATCTTTTTGGAAATAATTAAATAAGCAAATTTTTAGATGGTAAACAGCAAAGAAATGCTACGGTTTATCAAGAATTACAAAAGCAAACTCATATGACATCATTGCACGGCTCAGTTGCTTCCTGTTCTTCTTCTTTGAAATTAGTGGTGGATCACATCTCTATGGTGTATACCGCCACCTACAGTGAAGGAGTCCCCTTTGAATATTTGCAAAAATAAAAACAGATTGAAACGGGCAGCATTTTTTCGTTTTGCGCATTTTCAGTAAATTTGCGTAAAAAATTGAAACACGCTATTTTCAGTCGACAGGAAGTGTCAAAATGGCCGCCCCTGAGATGAATAAAAATGGGTGCAGCTTATGTCATAGTCCACAAATGCAATAATAAAGAACATTTTTTGGATTGACTTCCCCTTTCAAAAGAAAATAAAGCGAGAGCCGCTACATCGTGATAACTTACATTGATGTTTCTGCATTTGGCAATTTATTATTATATTATATTATTAGTATGGGATTTTTTTTAATGGGCTTTAGGTGAACTGATGAATACACACACGCTCGTACGCACGCACGCACACACACACGCACATACACATACTCACCCACATACAATAAATAAATAAATATATATATATATATATATGTGTGTGTATATATATATGTATATATATTTTTTTAAAAAAAATAAAAAAGAAAGAAAAAAAACTTTATTTATTTATTTATTTTTTAAAAAGGAGAGCAATGATGATGTCAAATCGAATGAACAATACTGAGCTCTCCTTAAAAAAAAGAAAAAAAAAAGAAAAAAGAAAATAAAGCTCTGTTTTTAATGAAATAATCAGTGTCACTGTGTTCAATCACTGTGTTTGTTGTTTGCAGTGACACTGAGAAGTACTTCAAATATTTTGCCCCTCCTTGATAAACAGCAAAATGAAGGAGTTATGTTGAGCCTTTTATTCGGTGGCACACACAAATATATTATTGCTTCCTGCACACATAGAATGCCTTATTTGTGGTTTAAACATGCTTTGCATTGTAATACAGTTGAAGATAAAAGAAAAAAAAAAATACAGCACACAGGATTTTTTTTTCATTGCATAGTGTGCCATGGCCTGAGCTGCATATTTGAAACAAAATCACTTTCTTTTGCTCAAAGACATCCTAGCAACCAGAGACGTAAAAAAAAAAAAAAATCATAGTCAATTATAAATGCATATAATACATAATTGAACAGTGTCACTTATTTCACCTTTACAGTTGGGCTCATGAAAAATGATGGCAATTACGCATTTCCTCTCGGGCCAAGTCGTAAGTGGCTGGACGTTTGTTGGGGCGTGACACGGTCCTCTTTGTGAGGTCTGAGCAGGCGATGTACCTGCGCCACTAGACCGTGCGCTCTGGCTGCTGGAAGCGTAGTCAATTAAGAAAACGAGCAGCGCAGTGAAACAGTCAATTTCTCTTTTTTTAATTAAATCAATTTGGCTTTTGCTCTCAGCCTGGCTGAAGTGCGTCACTCTCACATACTTTTCATATGTGAAACACACGAACATGAAAACAGCCAGGACATAAATCCTAATCCAATTTCTCCGATGCTAGAATGGAATAAAAGCTTTCACGGCAATCACATACGTCTTTCATCTACTTCTCTATCACCTCAATTAAGTCAAGTACCTAAATAGTTTTTTTTCTTCCTGAAAACCACTAGTTCTGCCAGTTGCACCTGTCTCAGGTTTTATAGAACAATGGAAATACTGTATGCCACTTGAACAAAATCCATGAGCCACCATCAACTCGCTTGGTACAAAGTGGCCGTGGTTTCAAAGTGCTCAGTACTAGGCAAGGCAGCATTAATAATGTAGCACATTTCATACATAACACAAGACAAATCAATGTGCTTCACACAAGCCAAGATACGGCACCTAAACACATTTACAAACATATCAGCAAGAATGTACATTGACAACATGTAAACACATTAAAAGAACACTTTGAGAACATTTAAAAGTAAAGAAATAAAGTTAGATTTAAAAAAAGAAAAGAAAAAAAAAGGTCTTAATCAAGGGCAAAAGCAAAGTGTTTAACTTAGCATTTAGACTTGGTACTGACTTCACTTCTATTAGCAGTTGATCAATTTGTGTGCAGCATAACAGCCAAGTGCAGCTTTACCATGTTTACTTTGAACTCTACTAACTCGCTTTACTAATTGACCCGAGTCTGAAACCTCAGAGCCCAAATGGGTTTCTATTCAAGCAGCATTTTTTGAATGTATTCAGGTCCCAAACCATTTGGTGATTCATAGACCAATAGTATAATTTTTTTAATTTATTCTACAGCTGACAAGGAGTCATTAACTTTGCTAACAAACTGGTAGTTACTTCTTCCATTTTTACCTCAGCCATATTTGTTAGTTGGTTTATTTTTCCCCTTAGTAAGCGTGCAGGATTAGGTAATTACCAAACAACCGAAACCTTAGCATAAACCCATCATCTAAATACAAATGTCAATAGAAAAAGCTTCTCTCTTGACAACATATTGTCCCATTTCTTGCAATCTTATGACTGTATGAACAAAATCATTATTGTCACAGAGTATCAATTTACAACATTTCGTTTGAACTAGCAATTACCACACATGGAATAACTCCAAATTATTCATCCATCCATCCATTTTCTTGGCCGCTTTTTCCTCACTAGGGTCGCGGGGGTGCTGGAGCCTATCCCAGCTAGCTTCGGGCAGTAGGCGGGGTACACCCTGAACTGGTTGCCAGCCAATCGCAGGGCACACAGAGACGAACAACCACACTCACATTCACACCTAGGGACAATTTGGAGTGTTCAATTAACCTGCCATGCATGTTTTTGGAATGTGGGAGGAAACCGGAGTACCCGGTGAAAACCCACGCAAGCACGGGGAGAACATGCAAACTCCACCCAGGAAGGCCGAAGCCCGGACTCGATCTCACGTCCTCTGCACTGGGAGGCGGACGTGCTAACCAGTCAGCCACCGTGCTGCCCCAACTCCAAATTATTAAATTACAAAATTATATGAATTGGTATTTCTAACCTGGTGGAAGTCTGTGCTCCACTGAGTGCCACAGTCCTTTCCATTAACTTTGAGTCACCATCTGTCTAAAGGTATATTTTTACCCGCTCATTACAGCTCCAGCGAGCATCTTCAACATTCTATCGACCAGAGAAAGATTGAGAGCGATGTCATCTGAGAAACAGAGAATGAATAAGAATAGGAGATGACTTTGATGTATTTGGTGGCTGGTGCCATGTTTTGTGGAAAACACTACTTCACTTTTATATTTTTATGCAGGATCGTGAGTGATCGGCGGCAACAATGAATACACAGAGACTGATATACTGTGCTAGAACAAATGTGCCCTTTTATTCCCCGCAAACAGCAATCAACACACTTCAACGCTAAGCAGCAGAATATAATCATCATCAGCGCTTACCTTGACACGAGACCGGAGAGCCGACGGTCCGGGTAGAACGAGCTGCAAAACGGCTGGGCGATCGTACGTATCCCACAGCTGACTCTACCCACACCGTGTGCCGCTCCGTTTTTTTATTCATTAACAAAAAGGGGTGAGCGTGAGAAACCGGACTGGCCAAGCCCTCTCCCAGGCACCCTCGAAAACATGTTTCCGAAGCAGGGAGGAATGTAGTATGAACAAGGCATTCACTCCCAGGCACCCTCGAAAACATGTTTCCGAAGCAGGGATGACTATAGTATAAACAAGGAAGAGTTCCCAGGTTGATTCCGCCCTTTATTTACAAATTGTTGGGCACCTGGATTTGTACAACAGTTCAGGACAACAACATATCCTTATATAAGAGGTTACATGAGGACATATCAAACCATGGTTATTTTCCCTTCATGCCACCAACCTGCATAGGGACCAGCTCCCCCTGAGATACTTTGACATTACATGCATGGAGCTAGAGTTCTTCTCTGCCATAGTAGACTTTGTTGCTTTTCGTGCCATCAGTCAGACGACTCTTGTTCAAAGTTTCAAATTTGGCAAAAATAATGACTACTGCCAAATGTGACAGTATGAGAGTGAGATATATAATTTTGGTCATTGTTTTTTGACATGCCCCCAGAACACTTCATAATTTAGTGGCTAAAAGTAGACTAAACTTTAGGCCTTTTGGAACCACGTCTAAGTATTGGCACAGGTAGTGTAAAATGATTTTGTTGAATTTCAACGAGCTGCACTCAAGTTAGATTCGGAGTTATGTGTGGTGGATGTCATCATATATATATATATTTTTTTTTATTATTGATTTTTATTTTGTATGTGGGTGAGTATGTGTATGTGCGGGTGTGCGTGCGTATGAGTGTGTATTCATTAGTTCACCTAAAACCTATTAAAAAATCCCATACCGTTCACCTAAACCGAACACTTCAGAACCCAGCCAGAGCCGTGAGGTCGTCAGGAGACCTGAGGAAGGACCAAAGAAAACAAAGGAAAGTGAAATCCAGCACTGACCAGACACCACCCACCACCCACCGGGCCACCAACCAGAGTCCTTCACCAGGATGTCATCATATTTTATTCAGAAATTTAACAGCAAGTGTTCATTGAACCCTCTAATTCATTGTACAAATTCATTAATTGATTCATTACCTGGCCAACTGATATATAAAATATATACATCTTACTGGTTGGGTTTTGTGAGTAAATACAGTGTATACAGCAGACACTAAATGTCCATAATGATGAGCATAAAACATAATTTGACCTCAACCTTTTTCCTTTTCATCTCAATCTGTCCACATTTTGGAAAAAGCTCTCTTATACAGTACATACAATTTAAAATATATACAGTACATAACAGTTTCACTTTGAATAAAGAGTTAATTTGATTTACTGAAATGTGTAGATTTGTTTGTCTGTGAGAGAGTGAAAGAGCAAGACATTTATGTCTGTTTTTTTTGTTGGTTTAAACCTGCACGAGCAGAGAAAAAGATGGGCAAAGTCTGCAATTTGAAACCTTGTTAGGAATTTATGAAGTGCTAAAATGTTTTCTCCCCAGGGAAGGTCCATGCCTGCTGTCAGTGTCACTGTAAGCCATTTAGAGCAGAGCTGTCATGCTCGTAGCCAGACTCAGATGGCAAGCTAGTACTGAATGTACACATATTTTGGTTGTTGCCTGTACTTGTTCACAGCTAATGAAAAATGCCGGCCTCATACAAACTAATGGATCCACGATCGACTCACTTTGGTTGTGTAGCATATTTGTCAAAGTGTATGGCTAGTTAGAGGAGGGTCCAGATTTATATACAAACTAGTGCTTCTGAGTAGAGGAAATGCGCTAAATGTGCGCTATGCTAACAGCTTGCATTTCTTTTCTGCCTCTGCAGTTTTCAGTGACGATCTCCATTCCAGCTTATACTTTGTCAATGCATCGCTTCAAGAGGTAGTATTCGCCAGCACCACGGGGACCTCAGTGCCCTGTCCTGCTGGGGGTGCAGCCCCTGCCTCACTGCGCTGGTACTTAGCCACCGGCGAGGAGATCTACGATGTCCCGGGCATCCGCCACGTCCACCCCAATGGAACGCTCCAGATCTTCAACTTCCTGCCATCCAGCTTCAGCAAGCTGATCCACGACAACACGTACTACTGCACTGCCGAAAACCCCACGGGCAAGATTAGGAGTCAGGATGTCCACATTAAAGCTGGTAAGAACAGAATGAAATGATGGGGATATAAGAAAAGTGTTCTCCGTTAAGGTGTTTTTATTCACTGTTTATCTGATGTAGTTTCACGGGAACCCTACACGGTCAGAGTGGCTGACCAGAAGGCTATGCGAGGCAGCTTAGCCGTCTTCAAGTGCATTATTCCTGCTTCTGTCGAGTCCTACGTCAGCGTTGTATCATGGGAGAAAGACACGGTCTCACTCAGCTCAGGTAAGACCGCCGCTTGTCGTGCATGCAAGTAGGCTTTTAAATAAGGAACGGTAATGTCTGTCTGGATTATGGATTATTAAAATCATCCAGATGGTTCACTGATTGTTAATGAACAGATCACCTACCTCCTCCTTTCAAACTCTGTCACTAGCTAAAATCAAATGTTCATAGTACAAAAAAATGGTTGTCACACACATTTACTGGCTTTGTTTTGCTCCAAATTATGCCTTGACTATGCTGCTGTCTATTCAACTTGCTTTTATTGTAAAGTGGCTTTTCTGTAAATTGGATGTCAGAAGGAATATGCTGTCTGGACTGAAAAGTAAGAAACCAGCCAGAGGCCGATGAAGTTGGAATATTGTGAAAATGAAAATGTAACTTTGTAGGAAAAAAGTTATAAATATACAGCAGTGAACTTAACACATTTATTTGGCACCCTGATATAAAGTGATTTTATGCGAACTGTTTCAGTTTCAGTGAGCTCTCAATATTTAAAATTTTTTGACAGGAATGACTGGTGTTAATTTAGGCACCTGTGATGTAAACCTTACATTACGTGTCCAATTAATTTGTTAAAGACTGTTTATTAAGAGAATAATGTCCTTCTATTACAAAAAGAACAAAGTCAGAAAATTATATACACACTGAGATGGCCTCTTTTTGTCTGTTTGTTCATCTAATGAATGTTAGGGGTTTACACAAATACTTAAAAAGAAAGTCAAGTCAAATCATTTCTTTACCCCAAAAAGTTGTATGCACCGCCGCTGGTGTAAACACGGCATTCTGATTAATATAGCCGTTTGTGGAATCTGAAAAAAAGCCGCCAAATCAACTTGTTTTTACCCATCTCAGGAGGCGGCCATTTTGCTACTTGCTGTCGACGGAAAATGATATCAGAGTTGCTCAGGGCTCAGGTAACGACCAAGCATGGCTCAGCTTGTAAATGTCTCATGTCAAAACGTAGAAAACAGGCGAGTCGTGTTTGGTTGTTATATATGAGCCCTGAACAACTGTGATGTTATTTTCAGTCGACAGAAAGTGGCAAAATGGCCGCCTTCCCCGGATGGATAAAAACAGGTGGATTTTGCTGCTTGACTCATATTCCACAAACTAGACTACTGCGTACTGCATAGAACATATCTTTGGAAACACAATTTTTAATATTACCCAAAAATGACTTCTCTCATAATATTACTTTTCTCCTACTACTACAACATTTTTATTTATTTTTTTACCATCTTGGTGTGTGCCAGTACTGAGACTCAACCGCATGGGATGCTGATAACTGTCTATCCACATTCTCAACCTCAGTTCAACTAGAAAAATTTACATGGCCTAACAGTGCTTAATTAGTAAATCCATGCCATTTAGCATGACAACAGGGCGTTGACTTTTTACTCAAGTTAAAAGCAGTGCTTATCTCCGTGATTGCTCCGTGTTCCGCCTACGGGCTGATTTCGCTTGGTACTGGGGCATTCAGGGACCTGTAAGTGAGCACTTGATGTTTATTTGACTGAGGGCAAAATCTGGGACGGTGTTTTGGTGGCATTTTAAATGTGTCTGCTCGAGCATGAAGATGTGTCCTCTGATCCATGCCGGAGACTTATTTATTCGCGAGCTTGCCTGACTTACTCACTGCAAGCTGCCAGTTAAAAGACATTGCCTAATGTCACAGAGATTTGGTGAAATATGCGGCACGCAGATATGATTTGGATGTGCAAATGGAGTGATTCATGCAGACAACACAAGGGCTGGTGTTCTTTTCATCATCAAAATATCAACTATTTCACATGTCTGAGATTGCTTTAAATAAAATAAATCACCTTTATTTTAGCGGCAGCAAATTTTTTTTTTTCTCCAGCTGATCCGACAGTGTTTATGCAATGAAGTTGAATGATGAATTACATTGTACGTGTGTGTTTCTCTTTTACCTTCTTTTGCAAGAACGACATTATTGGATTGCTTGTGTTTACTCCAATAAGTATTGCAGCAGGCGAGCGCTGTCAAAAGCATGAGCACACGGTCAAAATCACTGCTGCTCTCTGATAAATATTTGATGGTGGATTCTGATGCATGAGCAGATCCACCTCACACTGTTATGGAGAGCTTGTGTTTACTCCAAGGGTGAGGGGGCTGCACAAGGACACCAACAGAGCTTTGACACTGGCAACGTGCTGTAGTTTGACCCAGCCTGTTTTTTTTCCAATTCCTCCAGTTCACTTTTCTCTCTCTCTCTCTCTCTTGCTTTTTTCAATTCTTCATCAAAGAAGACCTGGTCTCAGTGGACATAAAATAAAGCTATCTCACAGCCACGTTGAATTATTAATCACTGTTTTTTGTTGGGGATGGGAACATCAAGCACACTTCTCTTGCATCAGGTGAAGGGAGGAGCAATCAATGCTTGGAGAGACACAAAAAAACTACGATGAGAGGGCTGATCGATCTTTGTTTCAGAATTCAAAAGCATTTTTCATTGTGTATTATGTAAGGCTGGAGCGGATTCGTTTTGATAAAAAACAATTTTAAGATACATTTTTGTAAAAATGTAAGACCCCTTTTTGACACTACTCGATCACTAATTATGAACCACCAACTATTTGATTAACTAGTCAATAGTATTATAAGCTCTGTCGCTGTCCTTATATTTATATTTTACATTTACATATGTCCCTCTGTGTGCAAATTTTTGAACATGATGACAATCCACTTGTTCTTTTTTGTTTCTCTCTCTCTTCGTCTTTGTTCTATTGTATGGGGGAGGGGGGGGGGGGGTCTTACATAATATATATATATATATGAAACATGTTTCATTGAATGTAATTTCAAATTTGACAAATCAGTTCCAGGCTCACATCATTACCATAACGTTATTAATTGTATAACATTTAAAGCAAAAATATTAACTGTCATACAGGTGTTCAATTTCAATACAGAGAGAATAAACCATCCATCCATCCATCCATCCATCCATCCATCCATCCATCCATCCATCCACGTTACGCTTACTGAATTAAATAAATTAATTACAAATTGAAATGGAAATGAGAGTTTTTTAAGTCGAGGTAACATCAGGAAGTTAATGATTAAAAATTGAGTACTTTTTTTAGCGTGACAAAAGTAAAGCGTTAGAGTGTGAGAATAGACAGAAATGCGTGAGTCTCACCCTCACGCCCTGACTGGCGTCTTCAGGTTGAACTTTAAACTATACAATTTAATAGCTTGTGTTGTAATTTGATAAATAGCAACATAACAACCGGAATATACATTGAAAAGCGTTCCAAAAATCATTGAATAACCGCTCATTCTCAATGGGTCTAAAATAGATGCATAATTACCGAGTAGGCCCTGTCTTAATTAATCAGCTGTGATTGAAAAGTTAATTAGAATATGAATTACCTCCTAGAATAAGGACTGCTTAGTAGTCATTTGAAGCGGCCCGTTTTGAATGTGAATGTGCACAACGCTAGTGCACCGGGTCCTAACGTTGCAACTAACATACCATTAACCCGTCATGAATTTTAAAACGGGTCTTGCATGTACACGCTTTCATATGCCCCGCTGCTGTCGTCTGCTGCTTTTGATAAACAATTGACGGAGCTAATGGAGAGATGAAAGAGACAAAGGGAAGAAAGGCACTGGACGAGGAAGGGGATGAGCTGCGCTGTGTTCGGCTGTATTTTACAGTGGAGCCTTGTTTTGAAGTGACGCCGTGTTGCCAAACGCATCGTTGTGTTTCAGCGTCCTGTGCGTTGAGTGGCTTGTTGTGTTTTCACATCTGCCTACTTACTTTTCTTATCATTCAAAATGTCAGCCCGAGCAACACAGTTGGCGGCCTTGGTATCAGGAAGAAGAGCCAACAAAGAATGGATATTGAAAAAGTAGCGTACAAAATGTCAGCGAGACCTTGCACACTTGGCTCGTGAATTTTAGCGAGGAAGAAAACATTCTTTGAGTAACTCGGGTATAATTTATTATCTTATACGTTTTTTTTTGTGTGTTTTTTGTTTGTTTAATGTATTAGTTGTGACCTATCAGCCCAGAGCTGGCACAGATCTGTACAGCTTCCGAACTTTTCTGTTCTCATTGATTTTTCATACTTTTTTTTATTTTTAGGTTTTTTATATTCACCCCGGGCTGCTTTTTTTTTTTCATGAAATGGTTTTCCTTGCCCAAACATTCTGCTGTAATTGTGAACATCTTGTAAAATACATTTTGTATTTAGAGGTAACATGCATTGAAAATAATTGGGCACATGGAAAATCAATGAGATATTTTCTTTACACTGTGCATGTGTCATTTCTGGTGTAACAGGTTCTATTGAAATGAATGCTTTTTACAGTACGTCCTTTGAACAAGCTGCACACTGAGTATACATACTACTTTAAAAATGTAAGAGGGTTAAGTGCATTGAGTTTGTATCCTGTAGAAGTGGTCAAGAGATGTCTAAATAATAGATGTTATTGTAACACGCAAAAAGCATGTAACCTTGTATAAATTGAATTAATAGGAATATTTATCATTAGGAAGCATGTGCCTCTAAATCATGCATCGAGTGAGACCCGATGTTTGATTACATTTTCCTTTATTATGTCTAATAGATTCGCTTAAAGGCTTAATTCATCTTTTCGTCTTTTCTGTTGCACAGAGGAAATCTATAACAGTGTTTCCCAACCTTTATTGAGCCAATGCACATAGTTTACGTTACAAGAGTCACACAGCAGACATTCAAACAAAAACGTCGCAAAAAGTCTGACTGCTAAAATAATGATGATATTGTCTCAATTGATTTGCAAATTGACCTTTTCAGTGTGATGTCTGGCAACAGGTTTCTACCTTCTGCCATCTAATACAAAACATTCATTCTTATGAATTTTTCTATACGTTGCTAGTGTAGATACATTTTGTAGTAAATCATTTTCAGAGAAATGAATTGAAAATGGATGATTTCATCTGGTACTCTTGATGATCTCTCAAGCGCATTAGTGTTGGGAATGACCTGTCTAAATCATAAGAAAACCAATACTGTATGAATATCCTAAGCCACTAGAGTATATACATTGTGTGTACACCAAAATTATCAAAGTTTTGGAATTTTCCTTATAATTAGTTTGTATTTTCTATGTTTATTTTTATGTTCGTTTCAATTAGTTTCTAGGGCGGTTTTGTTTTATTAGTTTTAGCCTTTTCAAAATGCTTCATTTTAGTTGACTTTTTATTGGTTTTAGTGTCAGTTTCAGTATAATAACCATAAGCGCAGAGCATAATGCTGCTTGTAAAGTTGACTGCATCATAATGGATGTGCTGTAACACAGAAATAAATACATTTAAAGTTAAACATAAGCACTCATGTAATGTATTAAATGAATTGCCAATGACGAAAATGAAGGACATTTTCGCTATAGTTGTAGTTAGTTTTGTAAACAATGGACGTTATTTAGTTTTTGCTTTTTTTAAAAAGCATTTTCATTTTTTTTAATGTAGTTAATGAAAATGTTTATTCAAGTATAGTTTTAATAATTTTGTTTGTTTCCTAAAATAACCTTGGCATACACTCATTTAAAGGTGATGAAAACATTACTTACAAGACTATTATCTTATTGAAAAGTAATTCATCATTGCTAGTTGCCTCTTCCCCTTCCACAATTTTCCCTATTTTCTTTTTCCTTATATTTTTCTTGACTCCATCCATCCACCTCCGCTGGCCTTCACCAATGCCCTCTTCTCTTCTCCTTCACATCTCATTGCATAACCTCCTTGGCAAAGCGCCCTAGTCAATTTCCTCTTGTGTGGAAAATGCTGCTTTATGCAAATGACTCCATCCAATACTCAGGGCATCTGTATAAAAAAATAAAAATCTCTTAGTTACAGTCACACTCAAGTCGGCATCTACCCAACTGTTCGTTTTAGCTCTTAAGGGCTGAAAGTGCCTCTTGCATTCCGTGCAGGCCTCCTAATGTCGTTCTTCCTTACAGAGCCTAATAAAACTGCTGGCTAACTAATACAGTCACAGCCTTAACCACACTTAGCAGCAGGGATGTTAAGGATGTCTTCAAATAGGCTACTATAGGTGTTGGGTTGTAAAGGATCACTGCTCCCTGGAATTTATCATGCCAGCGATGTGCCACCGCCTCCATTTTTCACAGAGATTGACAGTGAGGGCACTGAGCGGCAGGCAGAGACGGGGGGCTGTAAATCCAACACGCCCAAAGTCAGGCCAACCTTGAAAGGAGGCCACCGTGACAGAAATGAGCTCAGGAGGGAACAAAATGCAACGAAATGTAACATACACATTAGACGGGAGGAGGCAAGTTGTGGGAGCGAGAGAATAAGAAGGAGATGTGAAAGGTAGAAGGGAGGTGAGTGGGCGAGGCTCTTTGCTCGGTAAACAAGGGGCTGCGTCACGTTGGCCACATGATCTCTTTCTCACTTTCCCTCCCTCCATCTCGCTCTCGCCTTTGTAGACTCCATCTCTCTCCTCCTCGCACAAACATGGCTTGTTGTGCTTGTTGTTAGGAAGGCTGAAAATGGGTCAAGGCTCAAGCAGGAGAGTGCGATCCCTGCATAGAACAACACTGCAATCATGCCGAAACATGCATGCATGCACACAGTACAGATAAACCTGACGGATTTTCATTGCAATGAAAACACGTTTTATTTTTTTATTTTAATTATTTTTGTTTAATGTGGAATAATTGTATGTATGTAGACGCTTTTTCACAATGCAAGGAAAAGGCTTGTAACGCTTGGGCCTAAAGTTCAAATCGTATCGTGGTCCAAAATATTCGACAATTTGTCTGGTTGAGATGCTGGTTTGCTTCCTAAACGTTGCTGAGGTGCCCTTGATCAAGGCAGAAAGCCTCTGGCATCCCTTCAAGACCCGCTTTGTTTTTGTGTGGTATAAAACAGGCTCCGCAAAAGACATACCGTTATATTTTGATGGATAAACATTGAAACAAATAAAACCGAATTATTAAATATACACTAAGTCTTATCACGTTGCTACCCTTTTTGTCTTTGACAACCTGGTCCAATCTCTGGATAAAAAAATCCAAAAGCCTATCTTTTAATGCTGGGTGCTTGGGCTGCATGTGCTGAAGTAGCTGTGATGGCTTCATTGCCTCATTTGCGAGCCTGTCGCCACATATTAGGCAGAGCGAGTTTGGTGTCATGTGAGCAATAAAAGTAGGACTGCTGATATTATCTCATAGAAACAGCTTTCTTTTTTTTTTTTTGAAAGCTTCTTCTGTCTCATTATTATCTCATCACTGACCCATTCCCCTTTTTTGAGCTCCAAACACAAACCCTAACCTTTTGCTAGCTTACTTTTTCTGGTATCGCATGACTGAGACGAACATTGACAGAGACACAGCAGTTGAACCTGATAAAAAAACAAAATAACTTAAGACCTTAATAATCTGTAAACTATTGTTTAGTCTTCTCAGATGATGAAAAGAGTACGAGTGTTAAACAACAACCTGTTAAATTAGCTAGCCAAAATGTTAGCATTAAGCAGTTATAGTAGGCAGCATGGGTTCTGTTACTACTCAATTACAGTGAGAATGTGAGTTTTTGTTTTTCTATATGAGTGACCAATTTTTAGGCTACTCTAAGTCCGCTGGAATAGTTTCCTGTGATTCTGAACAGAATAAGCCGCATAGAGCAAAAATGAAAGGATCCGTATGAACTAGCCGTTAGGGTTCGTTCGAGGGTTAGGGTTTGTATCTTCTGAAAGGCACTCACTCACTCACTCACTGCTCAGGAAGATGGAGTGATTGTGTGTGAAGATGGTGTAGTTCCGCATTTTTGCATATATCATCACATATGTGACGTCATCTACAGTGTATAACCCAAACTGTCATATTGGAAATGCCCTCTGGTTTGTTGGTGGTTGGATGCACTCTACTGAAAGGAATTTAAAAAGGCACAGAAAAAAAATCAATAGCTGTGTGCATTAATTATGTTTCTGCCACAGAGAGTGATGGGAACATGAGCTGAAGGGTGTATTTTTTGCATTTGCAACATACGAGTGCAGTGTGAGGGGAGTTTGGGGAATTGGAAAAGGACGAGCCAAGACCCTTTTAGTGAAAAGTGACGTTCCACGAGCAATAGCGGCTTTCTTCACACGTATGCTTTCGCAGAAGAATAAGACCACCATATTTGAAAAAAAAAAAAAAAACAATAAGAAGCTTTTGATGAAGTTAGATTGATATTTTCATGTCATGGATCGCATATCTTGAGCTGATGTTTGGTTTCACGGTCTGGCCCGTTGAGGTTTAAGGGTTTGGGAAGAAAGAACTCTTTCCTTTGGCTTTCTGTTTGATTTGTTTGAAGTCTCTCTTTTAACTGTGGTGAAGGTTTGAGGACGTGATACATATTTGATAAGGGTCGATAGATAGAAGGGTTACTGAGATGGAGATGGAGGGAAATCGATCCGAGGCTGCCGTTCCCAAAAGCATCTTAAACCTAAGGTCATCTGTAGCTTGCTTCTTTCTTTTTTTCACTTAGCCAAACTAGTTCGAAAATACACCTTCTTATTCACTTTTCTCCTTGAGTATAAACTAATACAACATTAAGAGAGAACAAAATACCACAAAACAAAGCACATTCTTTTGGTAGCTTTACTTGTCTTATTCCAAATGTACAATTCCGAGCTTACGTCGCAAGTCAAAATGGCGTTCTTTTTCGGTGAAACGACCCTCTCCGTCCATTGAAAAGAATTGGACTTTAAATCTTTGTAATTTGAAATATGAAGATTTGACTACTATAATAATCAGCCAAGTTTTTATGATAGTCACAAAACAGTGTTTGTTTTCACAGTGTGAATGAAGCGTTTGCATTGCAGTGCATTGCGGAAATATCTACGCATCTTAATTGATAGCCCAATTTTTTTTAATTTTATTTAATAATTTCTTTTTACACTAATTGAACATAATTTGGCAACATTTATTCCTCCATCCTGTGTTGTGTAACGTTAAACATCCATTTAAAACATTTGCCAATACTGTCTATTATTAGTTCCCTTATTTCTAATGAAAACAAAATTCATTTTGGTATTGAATCAACCAGCAACCCTGAACAGATTGTGTTCAACCTCAGCGGTTCTACTGTATGATTTTTAATGGAGACTGTGTCTTAATCACTGTGCACATAAAACAATAAAGCGGTTTGTTTAGTGACGGGGGATTGAACAACAAGTAATGATCTGGCACGATGGCTGTGATTACCAGCTGATACTCCATACGGATAGACAAATTCAACAACAGTTGAAGCGGGCACTCTTCCATCAGTGTTTACTAATAAACAGTAGCAATATGGCAGCCATTAGACTGTTTGGGCAGGGGATGATTAGGGTGCTGATAGCTGCACGCTTTGGGAGGCTGAGCAGCCTCTCATCTTTAATAGGCAATTTGGCTTCCTGTGATGGGGATGCCCATTTTTTTTTATTTTTACCAGGACTGATGACAGATTTTTAAATGAGTCTTGGCTTTGACAATTTTGAACTATTACATACTGTATCTTCTGTGTGGCTTGGCCAGGAAAGCACGATACTTTACACGCTTAGATGACAGTGATTTTGCCGTCTCCCTGAATCTTTTATGTTTGAATTTGGATATATTGTTTGATGCTCTCTGTTAAAAGAACATTGTCCACCCTGTCGGACTTTATGAATTACTGCAGAGAAACACTGGTGAAAATGGACTGGAGTGGTGCCAGAATTAGCCTGGCGCTAGGCCAAAGCACAGATTAGGAATAGGCATGGTGTTGGCTAATTACAGGCGGAACAAGCAATTAATTTCTGTTTAGAAACTCTCCTGGATGTGGGATTCGGATGGCTGCTTTTTGTATCGGCTCTGTACTTGCTGCGTGCGTTGCTAACAGGTGGCAGGTTTTGAGCTCAAGCCTTCCCATATGCTCCCTACTGGGGGGAATGGAGTCAAACTGGGTCCTTAGTCACATCCCGTATGCAAAAGTGTCTGATCCTATTTTTAAAGCGACTGATTAAAGTTTAAAAAGCCACTTATAATTCAAATCACCCTGCTGACCCAAGACGGATTTTTCACCAGATTTTTATTTCTCTTGGCGTCGTCTTCCATCCAATCAAGGATTAAGACACGGCCTTATTCTGCTCCCAGGGTGGTAAATCTGGAAAAATACACTAAATCGCATTGAGCCTCTTTAAAACTTTCGCACAAAGCCTTGGTGTCTGCGGCCTCACGCTGGGCATCTGTAACACTGATTAGACATGATCCTGCTTTGAGAACACCTGCTGGACACCACTCACAAGAAGAGGACCCGTTCATTTAACTGAGCCCTTTATTTTATTTTAAATCACACTCACTATGATGCCAGAATATTTTTGATCATGTGGAAAAAGCAAGTTACAAGTGAATAGAACGTGCAATGGAAATATAGTGGAAGTCAATATACTGTACAGTAGAGTTCTCAAAGAATGTAATTGAAAAAATAAATAAATAAATAAACTAATAAACAGTCATTTAAATTTTCTGGAGAAATTGCTGGTGAAGGCTGCAAGCTGAACAAAAAACACTGAAGTATGTGGAATATTTTAGATTGATTTGGAATGATATTGAATGACATGGAATAAGATGAGTTGGGAAATGGAATGGGAAAGATTTTAACCGGTCAGTATATGTGGAAACTGGAGGTCAATATTTGGATTTTTGGGCTTTAGTAAATATAGTGAATTTTGTGAATGGGAGTAATAAATGTGATGGCTTGTTTGATCTGCACATTTTGAAGTTAGAATAATTTTAATTAGTTATGTAATGTTGAGGGATGAGTGAATACTGTAATATAGAATATGTCCTATATGGGAATTGTGGGGGGTAAAAATGTGATTTTTTTTTTTGTATGTTCAAGATTTTGGCATGTTGAAAATCATTCATAAGGTGAATTGAATAAGCCTAATGGTTTAAATTTCTAACGAGGACTATCTGAAGCTGTTATTTTGAATGTGCCAATGGAAATAAATGGCAAATCAGTTTTGGGGGAGATTTGGCCTGAATTGGAATGAATGGGGAATTTTTAGGTGAAAAATGTTAAATTATGGAAAAATGTGAATTTGTTGAATTAAATAAAGGCCTTCAGCCTTCACACAAATATAAAGTCAACTTGGTAGCTTAGTGGTCAGCACATCCGCCTTAGAGTCTTCTTTTAAGCACGAACCTTAGTGGTATAATCTTTTATGGGGAAAAAAATATTACAAGATTGTTGGCTTTCAGGCTACAGGACCAAAATAAAGCCCGTTTTCCCCTCTATGTATCCCATACAGTTTTTTTCCTCAGATCAACTTCCCCACCCTACAATCACCTGCCTGCCTCTGTCTCGGAAATGATCGGCTGACTTCACTACAAGGTGACCTTGTATCGTTTACTTGATATACGAGGCGATCGGCATCATTCTTTTTTCTTCAAGGCTCGTTTTCTCTCTTCTTAGCCCTTCTTTGTCGTGAGCCTTGAAAACTCTCACAGTTGACTGTCATTGGCCTCACCTTGCCATGTGCAGCGAGCATCTAAGATCCAACCACCCCAACTCCCCCGCAGGCTGCTGCTTAAGCATTGGTGAAAACAAGAAGCCAGTCAAATCCTGTCACAGTGCCACACACTGCAGACATAATTTCAAAGATGCCGACACCTTTTCTGTGATAGGCTCCTAAATGATGCTTCCGTAAAGGATGCGGTTTTCATTGTGACCCCCACTCGTCAAGTTATTTGCAGCAGCAGCGACGTCACGAGGTGACAGCCAAGGACCGAACGGCCTTTTTGACAGACGCACCCTGCAATCTGCACATCAGCGTAGGAGCAGAGCCAGCCAATCAGAGGCCAGCTCCCATTGCTGCACATGCTTATCACCTGCATGCAGCTGCGGTCGTCCCTCGGAGGAGACGAGGTGGTGAGGGAGGAGGGAGAGGAAAGAGGCAGCGAGAAGGAACGAGGGGGGAGATTTGTCTTGTAGCGTCGCACATCCACACTGGCATCTCTCACTCGCATCGTTTGAGAGGTTTGAATTTGAAGATATATTTTTCATGTGACTATATAATCCTCATTTGTCATTTGGGGGAATGAACAGAGGGAATCATTATTTGCCGAGATGAGAGCAGCGTCGGCCTCGCAATTGTTAAAATGCAATTCGGAGCCGAGACGTGCTTTGTAGCCCTCGTGAAATGAGAGGGGAGCGAGCGAGAAGCAGAGATAAGCTCAGTCGGAATTGATTTTCCCGTTACTTTCTGCTGTACTTGAGTTTCCATGGCAACGTGGTCAGGTTCCCACTGCCTCCTAGGGCAAGTGTAATTGTTGTCTTTCTCACAGCCAAACTCTCAATTTGTCTTTTTCTTACATACAAGTTAATTTTGTTGTGGCTGGGGATGCATTTCTCATTCTAAAAAAAAACATTTTTTAATTTGTTGAACGCCGACCAGTTTCACCAACACCAGACATCTAAATGTACTGCATATGAAGCCTTACTTTTGAAAATTTGTAACGTAAATGATTCATTTCTGCCTGGCTTCAAATCTATCGGCTATCCGTTCATCACTCATTTTCTATAGGCCTACCGCTTATCCTATTTAGCGTCGTAAAGAGCTAAACTTCTCCCAGATGACTTTGAAGGGCAGTAAATCAGCTCATTATTTTGTAACGATGTATAATTATAAATATAATTAATCTTAAAATGATGATTTTATCAAATATTTCAGTGGATTTTTATTTACCAGAGAAATAATATACTCATCACACACACACACAGCCACAGTGATATATATTGTGTTCAATAAATATAAATAACTCTCCAACAATACTTAAGTATTGAGTCTGTAAATCTGGCATGTCCAAGCTATGGCCCGGGGTCCATTTGCGGCCTGCTATCAATTCTTCAGTAGCCCGCGGCATCTTCTAAAAAATAAAATTTTCGAAGCAAAATTTTCTTTAACAGAATGCTGTTATGCACTTGCAGCATTTTTTCCCAAAAACTTAAACAAGATATCATTGTTTGCTTGTTTGATTGATTTCAGTGTGTTTAATAAATTAAGGTAAAAAAAACAACAATGTATGCAAACTTCCCTGCCCTAAAGGCACATTTTCTATGCACTGCAATTGTGTCTCAATAGATTAGGCAGGTGTAGCTAATATTGTTGGACCCGTGAATGTAAATTTTCAGTCATTGTAGACATCCATGCGGTTTCAAAGCTGTTGTCCTGGCCGATTAGCCATGTACAGGATTTGCTCATTACGTATGCAAATCACCGTATAATCATACTGCACCGATGCAATGTGAGCAAAACATAAATCAAACTGATATGTAAGGGAGGATTTGAGATATTTTCTTTGATTTTACAGGCTTCATTTTCACTTCATAGATCATCTAATGCGACAGCTTGTATTTTCCTTGAAAAAAGAGAAACGCGAGAAAGATACGGTGCATCATATATCTATCTTTGGGGGTTAGCAGCCTATGCAAGGAAGCCCGGACTTCTTTCTTCCCGGCTAATTGGTCCATTTTTCCCACAAGCAAAATGAACAATTGGCTTTCAGGAAGAAGAAATAGTCGTCCGGAGGGCCAAAATGAACTTAAACATACATTCTATGGCGTTTTTCCTCATTACGGTCACACGTGATCTGGAGTCGATCACAGCTGACTGTGGGTGAGTGGTGGAGTACCCCCTGGACTGGTCGCAGCCTTGCAGAAGTTCGATACAGTTTTTTCAAGTTATAGTTTTGTGTAAATTTCACAAACAACAAAAAAGTCAAAAGTTTGTCACATCAACTTCATCAACAATATAAGCAGTTGAATGTATCTGTCTGTTCCTGAGAAAAGAGTCACTGTACTGTAACTGAAATTGCCTGTTTTCTTTTTACAATACTTTAATCAGAAGTTAATTTAAAGTACTTCAGATATTGCCACATAATCCATGGCAGCTGCTGCTACCAGATGTTGCTTTTGTCGTTCAGTCATAAAATTCTAATGTTATTGTTTTAGTAAGATTTTGACTTTTCTTTCTGTATTTTTTTAATCTGATGAAAGGATATGACTTTAAAAAAATATATATATTAGTGTGTGTCTACTAACATTCTCAAGGAATGTTTTAAATATGTTGAAAGCAGAATGTGAAATGCATTTCTAAATAGTGTGCCCTCATTAAAAGCAAAGCAAAATATGGCATTGGATGCTCTCCTTTTCAACGGGTTGCCTGAATGATCGAGCGTGATCCATGTAACACGTAAGCTCCCACAGCCGCGATAGCCTTGGACCCGTCCCAATCCGAGTGTGTTTTCTTGCTCCAGATCAATGTTAATTAATACACCATATCGCCCTCAGGGACACTCAGGAGGTCAGGCGGCGAATCAGAAATCGCTGACAATCTAGACTTGAAGTATGACTTTTTTCATGTGAGACAAACCCTCAGCAATATTTTTGAACGCCACAAAGTACCTCACCTTGTGTGTTCCCCCTGACTCTGACACTGAACTATGTGCTGCGTACCAAATCTTATTTCTTCAGCACTTGTCCGGTGCATGATGATTAGCTGGTTTGAAGAAAGCAACACCTCTTCATGCTTCGTTGTGTTAAACTGCACTAGTCGGCATGGATACACTAGACGCACTGTTGCGCTAGTTCCTCCCCATATTCTTGTTAAAACAGTAGAAAAAGGAAATTGGGAGCCACATTTTTGTGCATGCCTGGCGGATAGATAGGCGCTGCATCACTAGCAGTTTCCTCTGAAGTAGGGAGAAATCTATTTGCTTGTAGAAGCTGCTTGCATAATCCTTTAGTTACACTTGCCAGCTGTGAGCAAAGATAGGGCACTGCAGGATTCGGCATGAATATCATTGGGAGGACAAAGAAATGGAACTGATAAGTGTTTGTGCACCGGGTCCTTTGCATAATCCAGGATAACTCATAATCTGATTTTTTAAATCATGCTCAAATGAATGAAATCATTAATGAGAATGTGTTGTTTTTGATATGCTACCTTTAAAAATAACGTCCTTAGAAGCAAAAGTCTGAGGTTTGTTGGATTTCTTTCAAGCCTTTTTAAGGAGGATTTTTTTCCTTTGTTTCAGATTTACAGTCAAAGGGAGGAAGTCTTGCCATGTTCTGTAAAATGTACCATCAGTGTCGAGTTATTTCAAGTTTCGCCATTCTTTGCCTTAGGGGAAGTCAACCTCAAATTTTTCTTTACAATAATATGTTGTATGCTCCCCCCACTAGTCTGAACAGTTTGATAACTATTGTGTTTGTGGAATATGAATTAAGCAGCAAACTCCACCCAGATTTATCCATCCGCGGCCATTTTGTCACTTGCTGTCGACTGAAAATGACATCACAGTTGCTCAGACTCAGGTAACAACCAAACACGGCTCACCTGTTTTCTGAGTTTGGCCATGTGATGTACGCAAACTGAGCTGTGATTGGTCATTTCCTGAGTCCTAAGCAACTGTAATGTCATTTTCAGTTGACAGTAAGTGGCAAAATGGCCGTCGCATGATATTGATAAAATTGGGTGGATTTTGAATTTGGATTGCACAAATATAAGATTAATCTGAATACCGTGTTTAGACTAGTGGGGCTGCATTAAACATATTATTGTAAAGCAGGGGCTGACTAACTCGAAAATGACCAACAGCAGCAGAATGTAAGTGATAAATTCAGAAGACAAATTTTCTTCTTCTTCATAGTTTATTTGAATTGACAGATGACAGTCAGGTTGAAAACTTGAAAAGAAAATAATATTGTCATTGATGAGTTAAATAAATTTAGATTATTATGGCAATCAGTTCCTAAACACACATCAAGGAATAGTACAGGTATTCAACAAACGTTAAACGCAGTCACCACATGGCAGAAGCACATGTTAGGCTAAGGCTAAGGTTAGGCTAGCATGGCTACATATTTCCTTCCTATCCGCCTTGTTGCTGTGTATGGCACATGTGAAAATATCTTTTTTTTTCTGTTAGTCATAAATAATGTAGGTCCTTCACCACACCTTGGTTTTTGTTCTGGAAATTATCCTTTATTGTGGCATGTGAGATTGAATACCATACCAGTGTGCGGTTAAAATTAAGTATTTTAAGAGTCTTGAATGAAACTAATCAAAATCCACTTATTTCAACTTTTTTTTTTTTTAAGATGATCCTCTCAGTCAGACAGCTTCACTTTTCTTGATTTTCACAAAATGTCTGCCATGACTATTTTGGATGAATGTTTACAGCAGGTCCCTCATGCCCAAGTGGCATTAACATTTAATTACGCAGAAGAAACAATAGAGATGTACAAAATAAAAAGGGGGAAGTCTTGACATACAGGCCGACTAAAATATTGATGTGTTTGTGAGGTAAATGGCTGAAAAATCTGAGAAGAAAGGGGTGAAAATGGGAGCTATATGAGGAGAGTGAGCATAGCATGGCGGGGAAGACGCTGCCGGTGTGGCGAGCCTCCGAGGAGCTTGGGCGCATATTCGGCGTAAGTGGCGTGTGTGTTGTATCTGAGGCGTTGAGAGGGCTTTACAGAGGCCAATCCTATTTTTACAGGAGAGACACGTCTTGTTGCTACGCTCGCTGAGAAGGTCTCTTGCAGGTTGAAGCAGACGGCGGCCATCCACTCAGGAATCTTATCACACCTTTAGATTGAACAGAAGACAAAATATTGGTTGGGAAAAAGCGAGGTGTTTCTCCTGTGTGACATATTCAATTGATTATTAATGATTTGATCCATTATACACTTAAAGGGACGTGTTGACACCAGCCAAAATAGGCTCTCGACTTATTCATTGCTTTTTGGGAGAGGTGTGAATGCAGTGTGATGCATACAGTCTGGAAAATAGGAGCAACACAATGAGGGCTCTGTGTTTGGTATACTGTGGAACATCTAAGTTTGGGAGGCTGGAAAGCATTCTGATCATTATGGCAGGACCAAGGGCATTTTCTTGTCATGACAAATTGGTGACAGAAAGAAGACTAGATTTTAGACCAGGTGTAAGTAGGTCTAAATTGTGGTTCAGTTGGTGTCAAAATTAATGCGATAATTTTGAGTTCATTTAAAGTTACTTTAATGCCACAAATTTTTATAACGTGCAATTAATGACCGCCCCGTACTTGGAAAGCCTATACTGGGGGAATTCCAGTGGCAACGCAGCAGACATGCCCGTGTAAAATAATTAGCAGTATTAAATGTAATAATAATGCATATATTTGTGAAGACTGGGGTCAAGTTGTATTCTACAATTTTAAAAATGTGCAGAAATTCACAAGTTACTTCATGTTAAAGATTAGAGAGCTCTTAATATGAAAAGAAAAATGCACTGAGCCGTCACCAATGTCTTACAAATGCAATTATGCCATAATGCTACATAGTGGCAGAAAAATGACCTCAACACAATATCAATATCACATATTATTTTACAGTACAGTACATCTTTTTGAATTGAACTACATTTTAAAAATTATTATGAAATTACTGTATCAATGACTAAAAGATGCAGCCATATTTCTATTATTTTAATCCCCCCTACACACACACACACACACACTTTTATATTAACACGAGTATGAAACTTAGGGGGAAAAAATTATATTTTATTGTACATTTAGAACAGATATAAAATTTGAGATTAATTGTGAGTTAACTATTGAAATCATGGGATTAATTAAAATTAAAAATTGTAATTGTCTGACACACACACACACACACCATATATATATATATATATATATATATATTGTCATCATAATCTGAATCATTGTAGAAATCAATTCAATGATGGTAGTGTGTCAGTTTTGTCTCAAAAAAGTGTTTTATGATGCTACACAGGCATATAAATGACTGCAGTGGACAGACACGATTACGGCGCCTGTGCAAGCCAACCAGATTGTCTTGGGGTCATGTTTTGCATGCCGTCTCATCCAGATGTCGTCAATTAGATGTCAGATTAAGAAGACTGGTGTCGGATTAGCCAATCCTGAGACAGAAACATTCTCGATTAGATTATAGTATATGGACATCTGGGTTGCTGCAATGGCTCTGATGATGCAAAATAGCATTAAGTCAGCGAGACAGTATGCACACTGTAATCAGCCGGCGGGCAGGAGGAGGATAGGGTGGGGGGAACGGGTGGATGAGAAAGTCTTACAGTCATTTTTACAACTTCCAAATTACACTAGCAATTGATGTAAAATAAATACAAAATAAATATTCTGTATAAAGCACCGTAACTGAGGTAAAATGGGTGTTGTGTGTATCTTGTCACTGTACCAATATTTTGTGTGAGTTTGTCTATGCAGGTGATCAGTCCTCGAGTACAGACAACCGTGCCTGCTAATAATAATGGTTATTTTTTTCTCTCTTTGCTCAGCGTTTGTGCACAGGCCTCCCGGCAGATAAATGTACAGAGATTACATTCTAATTGCAGCCTGCAGTCCAGCGTACTCAGTAGAGTTTAGTGCTGTGTTGACTGTTTTTGTAACGAGTGCGCTGTCTCGGATATGGCATAATAAGGCATGGCAAAATGTGATGTGGAACCTTTGCAGATGAGGGAAACCAATACAACATTTCAGTTTTTTTTTTCATTATATATTGTCAAAACATTGGTCAAAACACCAAACAATTAAACAAACAACTAAATAAATAAATACAATATTTAGACTCTATTTACCGCAGATGTTGGGTAGGCCTTTATTTGTAGAAACACATTATTAAACACACACAATGTTAAACTGTGTTTCTGATATATCACAATTTATATCAATTTAAACAAGAGTTTATAATAAAATACAAAGGACAATTATGGAGAAATGCAGAGAAACAGAAAAAAAACAGAGGCAGATAGGATGGGAAAATATGTTTGTAATACACCAAACTTATTACAACCGAGAGCTTAATGCGAAAGCTTTCCAGTTTGATACATACTTCTTAAATAACAAAATTGATCACATGAATTATTTGGTAAATCATCTCCCATTGCTATTTTGCCTGTAACATTTGCATTATACAAATTTTGTCATTTCCAAATAAACACCAATGCAAAAAAAAAAAAAAAAATAGCAGCCAAATGGTGTTTTTCAAACAGCTCCACCAGCTCAACGCACCATAAAGGCAACCTCTGCTCTAGAGCATAAACATGGATGCACACAACATTACATGTAAGAGTCGACATAAACTGTCTTTTTTTTTTTTTAAGACAAGTCTTTACATAACGTTGTTTAATTCATGTCAAATATTGGTTATGTGCCCTGATTGGTGCTGCTCTTTAAATCGCAAAAGAGTTCAAACGAGCTCAGAAGTAGCCAGTGTGAACGTTTATGAACTGAGAAAATTACGCCCATGGGAAAAGGGAGGCGTCTATTTATGGTAGGCATTTATTTGTGTTAAGTGGATGACGCATCCAACGTCTATTAGAGGGACGGCTCCTATATGAGCAAATGCAGTCAGTGGACATTAACTACTGTTCCTGTCAATTGTTTAAGCGCGTCAGCACATTTTGCATGTGGATGATTCAAGCCTAACAAACCCGCGCCACACCTCTTATGATGAGTGATGAGGATCCTAATGTGTGACATCATTGAAGGTGACAGTGTGATTTGCTGCGGATCGATGCAGGAGGCCCGGCTTGGCGACGTCGTCCCTGTTTCAGTCATTGATGGCTTCTCCGGCTTTTCATCCATTTGTAGTCATCAACAATCCAATCCCAAAACAAAAGTGCATACAGTACACGCTTGTGTGATTGTAGTTGCATTTGTCACAATTTTTCCCGAGGCGTGTGCATGTGTGCCACTGCTGATTCAAGTTAACCCCTATGAGGTGTCTGGTGCCCCTCTATGCGCCATCCCCCCCACTCCCTCCACCCTTCAATCACTCCATTTCTTTTCTCCTTCCTGCTGGCGTGCTGACAGAACAGGAGAATGCTCCCTCAAGGTCTCACATCCACCCCCCACCCCACCCGTTCCCACTCCCGAGGGTGGCGTTTCCTTGGAAACAGTGTCAGAGTTGACTGGGTGGTTGCAGATAGATGGCTGCCCTTTATCGGACTCAACCACTAGCTTATTTGAAAGCAAGCAGACTGGACCTGTGCAAACATACGCACCCCTCGGTTCTCACTCCGAATGGACTGTTCCACCCGACACAGCCTGACAGTCAGCCTGTTTGTATGCATTTCTTTCTTTTATGTATCCGAGTCCATTACAGTAGTTCATTGAAATGGACATTTTGGGGAGTTTCGCCGTGCAAAATCTCTACACGTCTTTGACAGAGAAACAAAATGGAGACGGAGCTTTTCTTTGCATTGTCTCCTGCCTCTTTGAAGGTACCATGCTCCAGTGAGACTGAATTTGATCTGTCATTTTCAACGACTGTATTACACCAGCCAGATATACGACTTCAGTAACTGCCTGTTAAATAATTGAAATGCAAACAGTCGCAGTGTGGTATTGAGGCCACACAGCAGCACAAGGCAAACCTGATGCTGTGGGATCAAAGTCAAGCTTCCTTATTGGTGGATCTGGTAATAATAATCATCCATCCATTAATCATGTCACATAAAAACACAAATACTCTAATTGTGTTCCGAAATCCAGATCCAATTTTTTCCATTTCAAATACCTTATGATAACAAGATCAATTTCATTTCACATAAATTAAGTCAGATTTTTGACATTGCTATTGAATGGGAAACTATCATATTTCTACTATGGGTGGGCGAGTAGCGATACCCGGCCTTATTTCAAAGTATCAATACTATTTGGCCGTTTTACGATCAAGAATATAAAATTTCATGGAATTCTAAGAAAAAAATGCTATATTGAGATACATACAGTCTTTCTTCAAAATGATCTGTCATTGTTTTGTTATGTATGAAAAGTACTTTTAGTATCCGAACTTGTTGCTGGGGGACGGGAATTATTAAGCTTCGGCTTCATCCCGTCAGCCCTTTTTCTTTTCGGGTGTTGTCCGAAAGGAAAAATTAACAAATAAAACAAACGTATTACTAGTACTCAAGAGTTGATACAAGAGTTGCTAGTATACAAACAAAACTGTATATTTTTTGTATTTGTCGTCCTTAATGAGACATATGAAAAGATTACGACACGTGTATCAATGGGCTGAACAAAGAGTGAGTCAAAACTGTCAAACTAAATCATATTATATGACTTCACTCAAAGCCATTATAGTGAAAATGCCCTGGAAAGGTTGAAGGTTTGATCTTGTCTATAAAACATCATTGCAGCAGGCCAGTACGCCAAAAGCACGCACATTCAAACACACATATGCAGCATTATATACAGTAAGTGATTACCTCAAGCTGATCCAGACTGACTTTAGTAGTATGCAATAATCCATCTAAGCAGCATATGGGCTTGCCAGGGGAGCAGGATTAGACATCCAGAATAAAATTAAGAGACGACAAGGATCTGCAGTTTTGCGGGGGAATTAAGGGGTGCTGTTTGTATGAGTGTCTTCTAAATGTTAATGATGTGGCAAAACATCAAAGGTCAAGTTTAGGTAAGTGGTTATGGTCATGTGTATTGTGCCACAGCTACACTAAAAAAGTAACTTAGTTACTTTACTAATTACTTGCTTTAAAAAGTAACCTCAGTTACTTTACTGATTACTTTATTTGAAAAGTAACTAAGTTAGATTACAAGTTACTTTAATAGCTAAACTGACCGACACAGTGTTATTGAAGCACAACAATGTGCAATGACGGAAGGAAAAAAAAAAGTATATATATATATATATATATATATATATATATATATATATATAGTGATTGCTCACTTTTCGCACTTTTCGCAGGCATCACTGGTCATGTGTCATTGAGTAACAGTGGTCTGAAGTGGTCACAATAATAGCATCAGCTGTTTGATAATGAGTGTATACAGATTGTCAGAGCCATTCCCTAATTTGGATCACACCCTTGCCTCAGAAGGACTTTTCGACAATTTTGTCAACATTTCATCTCTTCTTTGGCAGCGGGGTATTTTTTCCTGCTTGATTTACATCAATAAACCTCAGTAAGCAAGGCATTGTAATGCCTAATTGGGCGGTAATGAGCTGTCGCATTATGCAGAGTGCTGAGGTTCAAGCTTATTAGTTGCTTGGTTGCCCATAACATTTTCCTGTCTTCTTTCTGTTACTTCAGTGTTGCATGTTGTCAATGAAATCTCTCCCCTCTCTTCCCGGGCTGCTTCATCCCTTTTCTTCTCAGCCGTACCCTCTCACACCCGCACCCTCTCGCTCCAGGCTAAAAATAGTGTCCTATTATCCGTGAGGCCGAGGCCGCGTACAGTGAGGCGGCAATCAGCATGGCGGCCATCGCACATCAAGATTCGCAGTAGCTGTCAAGCCGCTAATGGCATTCTCTCTACTTTACGCAGAGCCCTGCGCGCCGAGAGGAGGCTTCTATTCCAGGATCATCGAAATCAAAAGTTATTACAACGAAACACTGCAATTGTTCTGCTGAAAATTGCTCACACAATCAGAATATGTGATCATTTGCAATCATTCATAAATGGTAGCGCCCGTGTCTTTAAATATGCAAATGCCCTCAGATTTCCCCCAAAGGACATCGTGTTTCACTTGTTTCAAGTTAAATGCGCCCATATCCTTTATAGACAAGTCTGCAATGTAAATATATTTGTCTGCGGCGCCTGTGTGCCAAGTAGCACCACGCCAGCGCCACATGACCTTCAGGCCTCCTTGTGATATCACATTTTCATGTGGCAGTCAAAGGCGGCGGCGGCGGCGGCGGCGGCGGCGCTGGCGCCGGGCTGCTCCCTACAACAAATGACTCTCAGCAGATAAAAGCGAACCTTTTCTGTGTCTGATTTGCAATGCTCAGCGTGGATGTGATCTAAGGGGCGTCACATTGCCGCTCTTCTCTTTTCTTCGCGGAATTATGCGCTTTGTTTCGGTCCCCCTGCACACGCACATTGTCAAAGGAATCCCCCCCACATTAGACAAAAGCAAACAGTTAGCAGCTGCTTGCTGTTTGATATTTTTGCCTGCAGGTGTTTTCCAGGAAAATTATGACTTGCAACACTGATGCTGCCAGAGGGTAAACACACTGTATTTGTACTAGAACCTTTCCCTTCGAATCATCTGAATTGATGACATAGGAATATTCACACTCCCTTTGAAAGTGTCAGTGTGATGATTCTTTTCACATGTTGTCACATTCTCAAACACGCCATAAAGGAACATCTGGAAGCGTGAGCCTGGCTGTCATTACCCTGCGTGAACGGGCGCTCCATCATTATCTTGTTGACTGACTGACTGACAGCAGTGTCTGATTAACATATTGACTGTAATTGACTGTCCGGCTGGCCTTCTAAATGACTGAATTAAGTGGAGACTTATGGCCTGGCTGGCTGGTTGGCTGGCCGGATGACCGGCCTGCTAGCTTAACACAGCCACAATGTCTGTGCACTGACTTAATCATTAACGACTGACCCACTGAATTTTTCGACTCTCTACTCCCGAACTGATTGACTCATCACAGCTCAAAGGAAGCACGTCACTGATATCAGCAATGACTACATTTCCATTTTTTTCCCATTAACTTTGATATCAAAGGAAATTGGGAAATATTAAAATTGCATGGGCCTAAGTTTGAAATGATATGCACTCTATTCCCAGAAATGTCCTTTCTAAAAGAGGTGCATTAATTCCTGTTGCCTCTTCTATTAATAACTGTAGCAAATAAAATATTTTACCTTTTATATTGTGATATTTGAATTGCACATATTTAACTTTTGGCTAAAATATAATTTTAATTGTATTTTAGCATAATTAAGATGGATTTGAACAAATATATCCGCTATAAATATTCTACAATATTTATTTGCTATGTTTGAGACCAACCATCCATGATTCTTTTCATTGTATTTTTTGTTCTTGTTCACTTTCAAGTATCTACTATTTTTCATCATCTACACTGCATAAAAAGGCCGTTATGACGGTGAAACCAAATAAATGTTTAACCGTCTCATCGTATTTTTACACACAACAGGTTGATGGAGTACTAGTTTTGAAAATTAGAAGTCAAGGAAAATAGTTTGTAAAATTTAAAAAAGGGTAAAAAAAAATAAATTCTTTGAAAATATCAGCATTTTTTACACATGACAGATTTTAGCAAGGATGGAAGTTGACACACATAATTTGCTTTCATGTTTCACATAAAATAATGTGGCGGACCGGACCTGCTCTATAACATTACATTGACCTGGCAAGGACACTGTCTATAATGTACAGTGGAACCTCGGAGTTCGAACGTCTCGGAACTCAACAAATCGGACTTTGACCCAAAAATCGGACTAAAAAATGCCTCGGAGTTTGACCTCATTCTCGGAGTTTGAACAAGCAAGCAAACCAAGCAAAGCCGAACGTACCTTAATCGCTTAGCCGAGTGAAGCCGAGTGAAGCCGAGTGAAGCCGAGTGAAGCCGAGTGAAGCCGAGTGAATGCTTACGTTGCGGCGGTGGAGACGAAGCGCTGCTCATTTCCAGTCAAAGTGAGTGAATACATTCGCGAGTGCATTTTGATTTTTCCACGACAATTTTCTTCAACGTGGGCCCAAAGAAAGACAGCAGTTCCAGTGGCAGAAAAGAAAAACATACAGTGTTACGAACCACTAGGATTTAGGAAGGAGATTACCGCGTCGTTGTAACTACTGTGACTACTTCTCTAAATACTGCACAAGGACCCCCCTTAGCTGTTCAACAATGTGCCTGACGCTAAACAGCGCACAAGAACAATAGGCCCAATGTAAAATACACTAACAAACTAAAGAATGCATTAACACAGTATTTTCCACTGATGCCATCACACCACAACAAAAAAGGTCAGGTATTTTTTTATTGTTTAAAATACTGTACATGTTTTTTACATAAATAGAAATTAAAATAGGAATTTTCTGTTTTTGGAGCTTGGGAACGGATCAATTGCATTTAGATTATTTCCTAAGGGGAAAAAAGTTTCGGAGGTTGAACAATTGGGACTTTAAACACTTCACAGGAACGAATTGTGTTCAAACTCCGAGGTACCACTGTATTACCGTAACCATATTAATTTGGGTTCTGAGTGGATCTCATGCTGTTGTTTTGGTGTTTTCCCACATTTTAATTAGCTTATTTCACTATATGAGAGATTAGAAATACCTCAGTAGGATGCATTACAGATTTACTTCGCTGCACCCAACAAACACATAATAACCCTGTACAAACTATTTATAAAAGCATTTTAGCACAAATCTGTTCTGTTGTTGATTGGTACTGCAGTCATGGTCAATTCAATTGTGAAAATACATTACGTTTTCATTTGTTAGTGGAATTTAGAAGTGAAAAGTAGTGATATTGGTGTTCAGTGATTTGCGTGACATGCCCCAGTGGGGACATTTGGTGGCAGTAGAGCACGGAGTGTAAATGTCCACTGCATCCCATTACTGTGTCTTGTCTCCAACAAGACATGGTCATCTCCAATCTTTCAAGTACTGAAGATGTTTCACAAAGTGTCCTAAGAAATGAGTTAATCAGTATTTCGATTCATGGTGACTTCACTGTGGTGGTGGTCTCCCAAGCGTGTTTGAGCATATGGAGCCATGTGGCTACATTTGTGTATGGATGTAACCATGCATGTGCATGCGCGTGGTGACTCATAAACCACAATACTGAAGGCTGTCTGTGGCAGCTGCTACATAATCAGATTAGTGTTTCAATTTGGGTGCGTTGTAGTTTTGTGTGTGTGCGTGTTAATGTCTGGTCATTTCCACTTAGAAAAGCTCTGCCATGTTAATAAAAAGAACCATTTAGCATTTTCAGGGTCAGACTGTTGTTGTCGTTAAAACTTATTATATATATATATATATATATAAATATATATACTGTATATATATATATGTGTGTGTGTACATTTACACACTCGATAATCTGAGGCCAATACAGATAAATTTAAGAGACTTTTTTTTTTTTTTACATATTCTGCTCCATTTCATAGACCCAGCATGTGCATCTGTTCCTTTCTGATACATCTGTCACTTTTCACCTTCCTCCACTCCCGTTTTACGCAAATGAATGTTCACAAGGACTTTGCATACTTTCTAGCTTTCCCCTGAGGCCATCTTATCACAAGGTGATTTTCTCTCTTTATTTCTTAATGCAAAAATGCCATCCTTTCATCGCCACTCCTTCAGGAGAGATAAAAGTATGATACATTCAGCCGACATACTTATGAAAATGACACTAGTATGTATTCAGGGCTAATACCTGCTTTCTGCCAGCTGCCATGTTTGACCTGCAGTCACACACCCCGCTGTTTGAAACGGAAATTGAACCCGTGACCTGAACCAAATGATATTTGGAGGCCAGTTGGTTGCCCCTGCGTGTATGTCTGTGTGCATGTGTGCGTGTGTGTTTTATGCTTCCCGTGTGGCCAGTGTGTCCACCACAAGGGCATTGTGTCACCTCCCAGCTGCTCTTTATCAAAGTCTTGCAGAGCTATGTGGCATTGCAAAAGGTCATCCACACCACAGGAGGCAGCGTCCACTTCCCACAGCAGTGTTTGCGTACTGCCTTTTTATAATGGCTTTTGGAGGTAAGCTCTGTTCCTTTTGTTTTTGCTTCATTTAATTTTTTTTCTTTAAGTTGTAACACTCAGACATTTAAAGTCAGAGGTCAATGTCACAAATGCAAAGCTTCAAAAACAGTTTTTTTTTGGTTGATTATGCCCTCATATAGTTGGCACTTCTTTACTGTAAGTAGACTATCGAAGGGCACAATTCCAATTGCCTCTACGAGAATGTCACTCACTCGGGTCTAATCTTAACTCCCCTCTAACAGTAAGCACATTTTGTGTGTCCAGTTCTCCTGAAATAGATGAGAGCTTTAATGGATGACCAACTCAATTATGTTCCGCTGTCTGTTTTCCACTTTGTTCATCTCTGGTCTGTCCAGTTGTGTTTGTTCTCTTCTTTTTATATTCTTGCATTTCCCCCTTTATGCAAACACCCATGACTCAGAATGCTTCAGAGTTTCTTGTCAAATTTTCTTGTCAAATTTAGCCACATTCAACACCGACAAACTACAAACAAACTTTAAGGGCCCTGTTAAGTCTAGCACAAAGCACAGTCTAACTGTGTGCATGTGTGTGATTTTCTTTCTTTTGGTCTTTTGCTTGATTAGCGCACAGAAGAGGGCATTTGCTCTGTTGTGAGAAAGAACTCAGCTGACTCCCGGCCAGTCGAACTGGCTCCCCTCATTAATCCATTTAAATTCAGCAGAGAAAGGTGTGCGCACAGTTTACATAGCGAAAGCACTAGCTCGAGTCGAGATTGTCGCAGGCAAAGTGCATTGACAATTAAATGGTCATGGTCAGGTGGTGTTACTTAAAATTATTTTATAATATATAATGATAATATAATTATATAAAATTGATAATAATTCATTTATTGAATAGATTTTTACAATGAGTCAGAGGGTTCAATGCACAAATCTCAGAATCTATCTGGGCCGCAATCAAATCTAACAAAATTGCGTTACATCATCTGCATCACCACTTAGACCGTTTATTTTTTTGCAAGTCTGAAACGTACTCTACTTTTTGACACCAAATTGCCAGCTGTACTGGGCCCATGCAAAATAATGTGCCGGAATGCCTATCGAGCCATAGTGTGGGCTACCAAATTCACAAAAAATAATGTTATAAGACTCAATTGAAAAACGGCATAAAACACCTTCAGGGGCAGCTATCATGAATGCGGTCGATCTCAAACACACACACACACACACACACACACACACACACACACACACACACACACACACACACACACACACACACACACACACACACACACACACACACAGGCGCATACAGCTCTCTGCCACTCCGTCAGTCATTCTCTGCTGTTGTCACAGTAACCATCTCACCTTCCCTTCACAGTCCCGCCCTAATGAGACCACTGGAGGACAGAGAAGGAGAGAGTAGCAAGGCAATGGAAGGGAAATGCCGGGTCTGGGAAAAGAAGAGCTATATCACAGGGGAGATAAGCAGGATGGAGGCAGCCATTGTCTTGTTTCTCATCAATTGACCAAAAAAACAAAAGCAACTGCCCTGAATACAACATTGCATGATTACCTTGTCCCCCGCGTGACCACGCTACTTTACTGCTATTCAGTTTCCTAATCTATTTGCGACATGACATTAAACATCTCTTGCTGATGCTCAAACTGAGTCATGGTTACGCAACTTTTTGAGTGCTTGTAAATACAATTTCATCAGCTTTCACGCCCACATTTATCGTGTCCAAGTCAAATTCGAGTCACCAAGGTTTGAGTCCAAGTCAAGAACGAGTTCACAAGGTCTAAGTCCAGATGAGATCAAGAGTAAACCTTAAGAGAGGAAAATAAAATAGAAATAGCTAACACTGGCTCTGTTGTTTGTTAGCAAACTGTGCTAAAGTTGTTGCGGCGAAGCTAGCGATATTCAGACAAGAAAATGATTGGTTCTCTGATACATTGAAAAACTAATGTTACCGATCTCCAAAAAAAGTCAGAGGAAAACAGGTAGGAACCGTATTATTTTCTTTCCCTAATAAAAAAAAAAAAAGGGAAGACCTAGAGCTTGCCTCTTTAAGAAAGAATACCAGAAGGTTGGGGCTCAGCTTTTTTTTGCTGTGCCTCTGCAAGTGTCAAACAAAGTTCGACGTGGTGCTTTATGTGTCAGAAATTGTCGATTGTTACAGAATCCGCAGGTTGTGTCATGTTTGTTTTTTTAAGACATTAATTGTGGCTAACGCTAGTTCTCGTTGATTGGTAAAAACAATTTTTTCAATCCTGCTGTTGGCTGACATGACTGAAAAAAAAAGACTGTGCTTTGGCGCTCACACTCAGGTTAACCAATCAGATGGCTTGGTCCCAGGTAGCAAAAACATACAGTAGTTGGACTCAGTTGAGTCGATAAAAATATTTTCCGAGTCCAACGGCCAAGTCCGAGACAACAAAAAACGTGTCGAGTCCAGACTGGAGTGCTACACCCCTGCAATTAGCTGGTGTGCACCAAATCTAATTAAAATCCATTTTCTACTATTTGTGTTAGCTTTAAAAACAAATAGATGCACCTTGCCAGCCAGGTCATTAACGAATTAATGGACACAGGATTGTGTGGACCTCACTTCGCTACCCGATGATCACCATACTGATGAAAAAGTAAGATACACTGGGAAGTTGAGGGAGACCAATCTGGTTAAGTGATTTTAACATCTGTTCTTTTATGTACTGGAAAAGACTCTCCGTCTGTCGCGCCGCCATAAAAGGCCTAAACGAAGTGAATGAGGCCTCAGGGCTTAGCACAGATTGGCAATTATACACCTCAACATTTCAGAAGACCTTTAGCTATGCAGGTATTTCATGTGGGAGCAGCACATCTGCCAAATGTTAATAGGCCGGGCTCTTAGCTTGGAATACGAGGCCGTGAAACAGGTGATAAGAGGCTCTCGAGTGTACATAATGTATGTGTACTTTGACATGGATGTACTGTAGTGTAGTCCGAGTCAATTCAATGCTGATGAATTATTAGAGATAGATACAGATATCAATACCAGAAGAGAAGAGTTTTCATTTGACATGAAAAAAACGTTGGACTTTCTACTGTATTGTCAATTCCCAACCACACTGTGGGGCGGCAGGGCTCAGTGGTAGAGTGGTTATCTCCCAACCCAGAGGTTGTTGGTTTTATCCCAGGCCATTGTTTTTTTGTTTTGTTTTTCCTGGAGAGCTCAGTATTGTTCATTCGGTAATTTTACCGATTTGACATGTCATCATCATTGCTCTCTCTTTTTTTTTTTGTATGTGGATGATCCCATGCCATTGTGATGACATTGAAGTATCCTTGAGCAAGATACTGAACCCCAAGTTTCTCCTGATGCTGCGTCATCAGTATGTGAATAGTCAATTGTAAAGCGCTTTGAGGGCCTCGTAAGGATGAAGTAACATTTAGTCATTCTGTTTGCAAAGTGCTGATTTTGTTGTTTGTATCATTTTCATATTCTGTTATTCATGGTTGTAAATTAATTCATACACAACACGTGCAGCCACTGTGCTCGCTACACGACAAAACGAAACACACCATTATCTGCGTAATGAATGACGAACACCCTGAAACGGCGCCAGACCCAACAGTCTTTCACCCCGCGATTCTGTTGGCTGCTCAACCAATAAACTTCCTTTGTCAATATTTACCATCGTCTGCCTCTGCCGTTTCATCTGCTGCCTTTGACGTGCTTGTGCTTCTCACCGTCAACTTAATTAGTCACATCTCTCCGCCTAATTAAATCAAGTGGAAGGAAGTTGCAATCTCAAGTAGATCAAATTAAGATCCATGCAAATCCTGGAGGGTGTCACTCGCGGTCTCTGTGGCAACCGCATTCCTGCCTGCCATAGTCATGTGCTGAGGAGTCAATTGAGACTTGTCATCATTTGTTAAATGAAATATTATGCTGAAAATCAACCCTATTAGACTGCTTAAGTGGGTGACTGTCTAAGTTACCAGTGAAAGTGTCTAATGAACACACACCTTCAGGCAAGTGCTCTTATGAGACTATACAAGGGAATTGTGTGTAAAAAGTATTTTTACGAAATCGATGGGAATTGGGTCCTGATCCAATCTGGAACACAGTTGAGCCACCGCCGCCCCAAGCAGTCATAGGAATCCCTCACAGTAACCTCATCTCCAGTCTCTGCATCATAACACCTGCGGTTGTTCTGTGAAAGATCTGTTGTAAATACCTGTATGGCCTGCATGCGCAAAGTTTTTCTCCAGGCTCCTACTATGCTCCCCTTCTGGAGCAAGGCTCGAGCCTTGTCTTTAGTTTCCTCCACCTACCTAGCATCTTTCTTCCTTATCTAAGATCTTGGGGTTCTGAAAAGCAAGTACCTGCAGTTCTTTCTGTCCTGTCTCCCACTGTTGGGTCCTTGTTTTTCATGTTTTGAGGACGGGTTTTTGCCTAAGTCAATTTCGCTGGTCTGTACATTAAAATTTGGTTTTTCCGTGTTGACTATTATCTACTGGAGCAGTCCAGAAAACATTGTCAATAGAAACTAAATATTTTGGTTGTTGCCTATACAGTATACAGTATAAGATTTTATTTTTGTGACAGTTTGATCCTGAATTTCAAATTTCCATTATTTCCTGTGTGAAAACACAAACAAATCTGAGGCTAACCAGCATCCCAGAACAGATTTTGTTTGACATTTCGATGTTACACTGTAAAGCATAAGTATAGATCATTAAGTGAACCTTAAATTGTTGCGTTAAACTACAGCTACTGTCACGTGAGGTGCGCAGCTTGGATCCCAAAGCAGACAAGACATAGAAGTTGAAAAACGTAGTCTTTGTAGACAAAAATACAAAGTAAGCGGGGCTGGATTCAGATGTCCTCAAAGAAAACACTTAACATGGAGAAACCTCGACTAAGAAACCTTGAACGTGCCTCAATGTACTGACAAAAGTGTCACTCAACTCCAGCTAGGACTGTGCTCAATTCCATATGACAGAATAAAGGCCTATATGACAAAATAAGAGTGACACATTTTTCACGTTCATTTTAACATATCTCAACTGACAAAAACTTAAAGAAAAGTACATGTTAAATGTCGAAAACAAGATGCCTGAAAGGGAGTGGGAAGAAGAAAACAGTTACAAATACATGACCATAGCAACTGCTTAGCCACTGACATCATCATCACAAGGGACACATCCACGACCATGACAACACAATGACCCAAACCAAAATAAAGCCACAACAGGCACAACCGTTTCACATGATGACAATCTCTCAATCATTGGAAAAACAGAATGTTCTACCTGCGCTTTCTAATGCATACCTCTTTTCTCTTTGCACTCATCTGTTTTCTCTCCATACTTGTGAGAAAGAAATGCATAAAGCATGCGATGGCGCGAGCACACAAAGCTCTGCTTGAAATGTGAATTTGGAAAGGGCAATAGCTTTGAAGAGCTTTCCTCGCCACAAGCTGCTGCTCTTTTGAACAACACCCTACCCTGCCTGTTTGTTTTCTCCATCCTTAGCGTTGCATTGTTACAGATGTGCATTTATCTTTGTGACGAATCTCACCTTTACAATGTGATATCTCAACTCCCTTTTCCCGTGTCTGCAAATAAAGATCATTGGAACATAAAAGGGCAACCACAATCATCATCCAAAATGATGGTTCGTCTGTGCAGTAAATATGCTCTTATGTTGAAAAGATCTTGCTTACATGAGCCGACTGTGTGCCACATAAAGGATTTCTAATCTTTAACATAACATGGTCTTTTAATCTGCTCCACTTACTTTGCATTCACAAGGAGATTTTCACGTTTATTCTTATATGTTAAGTCTATGTGGTCCTACTTCAATCCAATTTCCTGACAAGGCTTGGCTATTGTTCACCGTTGACCCGAATGATCCTCAAATATTAAATCATACATGATGAGGCCAGCTGTACAAAGCACCGCAGGGGTGCGGCAGTCTTTTTGTAAAGCACACAGACAGTACAAAGAGAGTTTTACTATTCTGCAAAATAAGGAAACAACAATCCCAATTCCAAGAATAATAATAATCCCAATACAAAACACTCATACTAAACATATTTCTTTAACGTGTCTTAAGAAATACTGAAAGAAACATTTAGACGTAGCTGCCAAGATGCAAAAAATAACACTCATGTAACATAATGACTTAGTAATTCTAACAAAACATAACAACAAAATTATACTAAAAAATACATATATTGTCACACAATTTATTTTTACATAAACCTACATCTGGGGAAAAAAAGATTTATTTATAAAAAAAAAAAATGTAAACCTAAGAAATTTACAGTAATCCAAAAATAGTGATAAACCTCCGATATGTGTTTTCCATTAAAATAATGGGGGTTGTCTCCCCCCCAAAAAACACACAAAAAATAAATAAAAAATATGTTAAAAATCATTAAATAGGTTTACCCCAGATTATCATAACAGTCTGGGTTTTGAAACTATTAAGGCAAAATGAAGTGTGTTTCTTCAGTCTCACCAAGTTTCAAAGTCTAGTTTAAAATAACCTGATCAGTTCAACTATATTAAATCCACAATATGGCACAGCTTCTTTTGTAGAGCATTAATCTACTCAGTACAACACTAGCATTGAATCAGGTGTTCAGAACAGTCAACAAACACGTCTTCCATCATTGTAAATAATTCAGATGAAAAACATTTGATAAATTGAACAATACATTTTCCCGTGCCAATAGATACATAAAGGAAATAAATGAATTATTGTTGCCCAGGTTCTTTGTTGTTCTTCAGTGTAGATGATGGGAATCCAAAAAAAGGGCTTTTCTGTGTGATTTCAGTGTGAAGTGTGTGTAGCAGTGCGTGTTTGGTTGACACATTAATGGCTTCCATTAATGATCAAAAAGAGGTAATTTGTGTCATGAGTCTGACATGAATGACGGGCTGCGTCTGGCTGCTCCCCACTCTGTGTATTCAGACAAGGCAGGAGGAGCAAAAGGGAGGACTTTGATGGAAGGAAAGGGAGTATGTTATGCTTCCTACTACAGCTGGTGATGTGCAGCTGTCTAGGAGGGTGGAGTTCGTCCTAAAGTCTCTGCTATGAGGTTGAGGCCAGGGGGAGAAGAAAAGACGAGGAGGTGTGGGGGTGCAGCGGATGTAACGACTGAAATGGGGACAGAGGCGGGAAGAAACAATGCCTGTAAAGAACAATAAAGGACTCAATATTGCGAAGGATAGAACAGCAAGGGAGGTTGCATGATGGAAAGTATCACACGGGATAAACGCAAGCAGCGTCGAGATCAAAACAAGCTTGTGTTCATCCCACGCACTTTGTCTGCATCTGCTGCTGACATGCACGCCGCATGAGCATATTGTTGCTGTCCATAGAAAATCAGGCATCTCCACTCTCCATTGATTTTTACAAATCACAAGATTCGGAGATGCATGCTTTACCAGCAGACATTTCCTGATTGTAAAGGAAGTACAGACGCAGGTCTACTCCACATTTGTGGCTGCTTGCCGCTGTTTTAAAGCGACACGAAGGAACTTTCAGTTTACATTGATTGTGGCGACACCGTATGGACAAAAGCGGTATTGTTATGCCTGAAGGAAAACCACATTTCCCATAAGGACAAGTGCATTGCGTCGTGAGCGAAAAGCCAAGCCAATGTTGATCCTTGACCGTCCATTTATTCGGGTAGCTTCCCTTTTTCTTTTTTCTTTTTGGTCTCCTCAGACAAAACTTTTCAGTTGTTTTGCAGCTTCTGCCAGGAAAGCACTAATCATGCGTCGACATTCAAATTCACTTCCATCTTTCTAACGAATGGGGAAAGGGTGGAGTGTTGTATGCCATAAAGTAGTCAGCACATTTGCAGTTTTCTGTAGTGTTTTGTGTTCCTACCATCCTCCTAAAAGTTGCTTAGAGCCAGAAAAAATGATACAGACCATGGCAAAGGTTTCATTCAACTATTTTTAAGTCGATGTTTCATCAAAAGAGTTATGAAAATATTTTATTAAGGTTGAAAAGTCCCTTAGTGCTATTTTAACTCCTAAAACGTAAAAAAAAAAAAAAAAAAGTTTAAAATGGCTTACTTTAACCAGGTACCTGCTCCACATTGTGGCCAAAGGCACAATCCAAGTTGGTTATTATTACGCCTATTGATATCGTACAAAAAAAAAAACTCCACACTGGCTAAGGCATAAACGGCATCTTAAAGCTACGCTAACTAGTTGAGGAGACATTCTAATTTAAGTTGCCACGAGTGACGGAGAGAGTGAGAGAGAAAAAAATGGTAGGAGCATTGTGTAGAGAGTGAGCTCAGCTCAATTCACAAGTAGCAGTTTGGCAGATAGGGAACATTTCAATTTCAACACAAATTGTGCATCAACATAAAGTAGACAGACAAAATAACAATACCTAGAGGCATATTTTGTTTATCCTTTGTGAAAATCGACTAATCTTAATGCAGTTTACTTCATATAGTTGTGAAAGTCTTCTTTTTTGTTTTCACGACTGTATTTAATTGCCTCCCCGATGGCCAAATTGCACATACCAGAATAAGTCACAATTAATTAATCATGATGCACATACTGTTTTAAATTTTTACATTCTATTTAAAGATGCTAATACTAAATGTTCAATATATAGGCTAAATATATAATAATATATAGGGTTTTTTTTACGGGGATGGCTGGACTGGAATAATCAAATTTTAATTAATTTCAATGGGGAAGGATGATTTGAGATATTTGTGATTTGAATTACAAGACATGGATGGAAGAAAATTACATTTGTTTTCTAGAGCACGTATTCAGACTAGTTAGGTGAAATTGGACATTGCACATTAGAGTTTTTTTTATTTATTTGAACTTCTGACACCATTCTGTATATCAGCATGTGACTCATGAACATAAAAAAAACCCTCTAAAGCTCAGAGGTGATAGCTAAGTGTGCAAAGCAGTAAAGCACGATGTTCGAGAACAGTTGCTGGGCGGACGGCTAATCATCACAATCTCTTGTGTTCCCCTCAGACCGGCCTAATATAGTTTGTGGTAGGCAACGATGCTGAGATGCAAGCTCACATTCCCCAGTAATTGATTCCGCGGCTACCGCCGTGCGCTAACGAGCTAAATGAGGAGGACAACTGGCGGGGAGAGAGTTAGAGAGGAATAGAGTCTTAACCAAGCAAATAGATGCATGTGGCTCCAACGAGGGCAAAGTGTGGGGAAAATCCTCTAAAACAAAGACAGTGGGGATGTCGATCTGTCATGGCGGCAGCGTGCCGTAAGGAGATCAAAGCAGGTGGTGTAAAATGGTTGAAGAGCGCCAGAGCTGCTTGAGTAATCACTTCCCTTTTATTTTGGTGGTGTTGCGTAGAGAACAAGTAGCGGTCGAAAGCACGAGTGAGCACGGCGCGCACTGCCTCTTTCATCTCTGACAACATCTGGGGGGGCTGTTGTGAATTCAGAGTGAAATGCTAAAATTGTTCAAAGGCCCGTTGGTCCGGCCCGGCTGGGCTCGGCTCGGTCTTCTCGCTTGTGTTTTGAGAGATGAAACGCACCTGGTTCTGAGACTTGCTCTTATTTGACAGCGGTTTGAAGCCGACGCCTCGGGCACTCACTCATGATGCTGGTCTTCATAGTAGTTACAGTATTCTCCTGAAAACTTTACTTTTAAAGGCAAACTCTACGGAGAAAGCCGAGACTCGAAGCCAGAACCTTTGACTGTGAGGCATACATCTTGCATTCTGTCCTGTAAATAAAATGTTACACCTGAAATCAATGCGATGCTCAATCAAATCCCAAACCCAAAAAGATGAGTTTAGCATTTGTTGTCTTTTCTCGGGAACAAACGCAAAATGCAGTGGCACACTGAGATACGATTTTAATTCATTTCTTGACCATGCTCGTAACTCAAAACACTCCTGTCTCAAATCATCTTCCCCATTGAAACAAATGTAAATGTCATGAATCCATTCCCTCCTCCAGAAAAAAACAACCCAAAATGACAATATAGTATTACAATTTTAAAAGAATGAAAATGTCTCTGTCACACTTTCTCCTTTAATTGTGCTGCTCATTCTTTTCTTTTTCTTTTTTGTGAGAGAGCTCAGTATTGTTCATTCGGTAATTTTACCGATTCGACATGTCATCATCATTGCTCTCTCTCTTTTTTTTTTTTATGTAAGTGTGTATGTGCATGTACGTGTGTGTGTGTGCATGTGTGCGTGCGTGTGAGTGTGTACTCATTAATTCACCTAAAACCTATTAAAAATCCCATACCGTTCACCTAAACAAAATACTTCAGAATCCAGCTAGAGTTGCGAAGTTGTCAGGAGACCCGAGGAAGGATCAAAGAAAAGAAAGGAAAGTGAAATCCAGCACCGACCAGACATCACCTACTACCCACCGGTTTACCAACTAGAGTCTTTCACCAACCCCAGAAACATCTAAATTCCAACAAATTAGGGAGACCTCAAGAGACCTGCTCATTCTGATGTGTGCACCTTGACCACGGCAACAAACATACAGCTATACTGTACGAGATATTCAGCTCCTCTCTCGTTGTCTCTGTTCAGCAGTGATATTAGTTGTTCTTTGCAGAGGAAAAAGAATATATGCCCACGCATTTTGTTGTATGGTCTGTGTACATGTGCTAATTTGATATTGTTTGCTAATTATACCTGCCAAACTGATGCTTGTTGTGAAGTGACCTGCCATCCATCCAACAGAATTTGTATCTCAAGTTGGCACTCACAAGCAAAAGAAAATCTGCAATTCAGGTCCATCATATCTCAAAAGCATCTCTTTATTTACACGCTAACATGGAACTGTTAGTGCAAATGGTGGAACACTTGACTGTGAGACATGCTAGCCGCATGTGGCACTTTTTTTGGTCTGTCTTTAATTGATATGTGGAAATGCAATTTTTGACAGATTTGAGTCAAAGTTGTATTTTCTGAAGAATACAGTCATCTGAAATCCATGTGATTACAATGTCTTGCTAAACAAATTTAAAAATAGAATCTAATAATTTATCTCCTTAATTGGTAAGGAACTAAGGATTTAAAAAAAAGCATTTTAAGCTTAAACTCATGCAGACAAATACTACAAAAATGTAGTTTTTGTTCTTGCTTTCTTGTGAATGGCCTTCCTTGTCTTTCTCCTCCATGCAGGTAAGTCTCATAAATAGCATGCACACTATACACCAGAAGTTTGAAAACTGCACTGCTGATTGCACTTTGGCATTAAATCAATATTTCTCATATATATGTTCTTTGCACTGCAGCAAAAGAGACAAATTAGCAAAACCCAGCAGAGCATAAACAATCCCAGGGAATGAGAAAAGGCATTTTCGACGTGTACGTGTATATGTGTGTGTGTGTGCAAGTAAATGTGTGGGCCTACTTTTCGTCCAGGGGAAGCCAATTCATGGTGTCTGCGTTTAGGCAGTGGCTGAGAGATAAGGCCTTTGTTGCTGGCTGGTGTGTGTGTTGCAGCGCGCGTGTGTTTTGTGTCAGCATAGCGGAGATGTGTCGACATCAGTGGTTTAATGGTTTGAATCTAACTTGGACCAATTAAAAGGCATGCCGCATGCGCCGGGGTGGGCTCCCATTCATTTCAGGGGAAATCGAGGTTGAAATGAGCCATTGTCAGGCCACACGGCTGCTGTGCATACTGAGAGGTAGGCCTGCAGCGGCTCCGCTAAACACTGGATAGAGCACAGAGGAGAGTCTATGTCCGAGGCAGGAGGCCGTGGACAAGGAGCGGCAGTGTTCACTTTGAGATGGAGAGGAAGGAGAGAGGCAGACAGATGCAGGCAGAGGAGAAGAGGAAGAAGATGGCAGTGAATGGCAAGAGGCCCGAGATGAAGGTGCAAGGAGAATGTTTAGAAGTGGCAAAGACAAAGGAGGTTAGGACTAACAAAAATTTGACCTAGAATAGCACCCAGTAGTCTGCTGGCCTCCGCCAAGGTGGAGCTGTTAAAAGAAGTGAAACCAATGCAGTATGGTTGCTGTTTTTATCCTGGCAAGATGTTATTTCTGTTCGGGTGTCAAAATTAGTGCACTCATTTTGAGTTAATTTAAAATTCCTTTAATGCCACTATTTTTTTAATCGCGCGATTAAAGACCACCCCTTATTTGGAAAGCCTGTACTGGGGGAAGCATGTCAAAATTTAGCGGTAGTAAATGTAATAATAATAATGCACATATTTGTGGAGATGGAGTCAAGTTGTATTTTACAATTTAAAAAATGTTACTTCATGTTAAAGATTAGATAGCTCTTAATATGAGAAGAAAAAAGATGTCACCAATGTCTTACAAATGCAATTATGCCATCTAGTGGCAGAATAATGACCTCAACACAAATCTATATCACACTCGTTTCTTTAACTAAATTTTCTGAATTATTAGGAAATTAATGTATCAATGAGTAAAAGCCATAGTTCTTTTAGTTTAACATTTTTTTCTCCACTTTAATTTTAACAAGAGTGTGAAAACTTTTTTTTATTGTACATTTAGAATAGATATAAAATTTGTGATTAATCATGAGTTAACTATTGAAACCATGTGATTAACTACGATGAAAATGTTTAATTCGACTGACACCCCTAATTTCTGCAAACAGCAGTGTGTGTTCTGGCAAGAATAACTTATTAGGATACCAATAAATAATGTATTTGCATGAAATATATAACAATCTAAAAATCTATTGTTTCAAATTTTGTTGGTCAATCATGGAGTGGTTTTACTTTCATATATCATATCAACTGCAACAACTACCATCAAACCTTTAGAAATATGTACTCTTTCCTTTTGACTTGAAAATAAGAGTAAATAGCAATTATTCGTTTAAATTAACTTATATTGAAGGTGAATTTTCACTTGAGTTTCGGCACCTCCAGAGTCCACAGCACCCTCAGCATCTGCCTATCTTGCCTAGTGGGCAAGCCGTTCTTAGTTGCAAAGCTGGGGTTAAGTGTGAGACTCAAACGGCACAAAGTTCATTCCTGTAATTCTTTTGAAACATTTTTGAAACACTTTCCATGTTTTACAGTAGATACAGTGTTCTTTTTCTTGCAGGCTTCATTTTTGCATTTGTAAACAAGGAGCTAGTGTGTCTTAGTTTTGTATCATCTTTCCCAAAATAAAGCATCATGGCTTCTGGAGAATGGCTATTGTGAGTTTTTCTTTCTTCAATGGAAGGGTCAACTACTACTACTACAACATCTGAATTTGCACCAGAATGTAGTTCCTCGGAATAGTGTACGTGCTACCCTGCCATAAGGTTTCAGCATGTAGTAAACAAAACAATACCTTGAGCTTTTGTGCTTGGCTTAGGTAAAAGATTCCGGAGAATATGTGCTGATGTGAAATGAAATTGCAAGAGCATGAAGCGATCCATATGGATGCGTAGAACCCTCATAAGGCGGGCTGGGGATTGCCTGCTACAGTAGCTCCCGCACCCCTGACGTCAGCTGGAAAGCACAGTGTGTAAGTGCTGACTTGGCCTCTAGACACACGCACGCACACACACACACACACACACACACACACACACACACACACACGTACACACAAAATGCCTGCCAAGACAATGCCTTCAAATTGTACACACAGCACATCATGCAAATGTGTGTGTGTGTTTCATAGACAAGAAGTAACTTTTAGCACATTAGATTCAAGTGCCTGCATTTTAATGACCGTCATCACATTCCCTTGTTTTGCTGACTGCTTCCTTATTATTCATTTTTGGGAGTCGTCAGCCTCTGCAACTTTGGAAGCCCGAGGCATTTGTGTGACGTTATCCAATGCGGACACTGATCCTGTGCGCTTTGGAGTGTATCACTTCCTGTTGGGCTCTCGCCTGCCGTGATCGGAAAATGGCATGTATCCCGAAGAGACTCAAAAGCAATGGCGCCCGTGGAAGGAGTCCACACGCGACCTTTGGTTAATGTCACATGTCACAAGCTTTTATGTCTGCTGATGACAACGTGACATGACAGCTATCTTCAGTGACTCCTTTTTGTTTTTTATTCTGGAGTGGGGTCTCCTTCACAGAGGGCCTCATCAAGGATATCTGAGAAATGAATTATTACTGTGGGGTTTGCTTTGATGGGAGGAGGGCGGTATCGTGAGGCCCAAGGTTTGGCCAGTGAGAACACTGACAGGCTAAGTACGGCACTGACGCACAACTTTCTCCACTTCAGAGGTCTTTGTCTTTTGTATTCATAAAAAAAAAATAAAAAAATGGATCAGTGAAAAAAAGTCTTATAAACACAAAGAAAGGATTTTCATTAAAACCATGGCAGATTTTTTTTCTAATCAAAGCAGAGCACATTCAAGAGTACTGACAATCACAAAAAGACATCATCAATATTTCAAACCTGAAAACTTTGCGAGAAAAGACTGAGTGGCCAACAAAAATGGCATACAAGGGCGAATGAAAAACTGTGTTAAATATTAAAAGGGAACATCCCTATCCCCATCCCTTCACAGGGCACAGGGCGAAGCAAGCTGACTCACTACCAGAATGTCAAATTTTGACTTTAAGTTACTGCTCAGGCAATTTCTGCAAATAGTCGCGCCCACTCAAACAGATGCCGTATCTCAGTCAATCGGTGTGTATGTCGCCCACTTCAAATAAATAAGTGCCTTCTACTTCTTTCTAACAGATTCCAACATGAAATTGAGTCTATTGAGCGGATCAGTGTATGAATTAATCCCACTTCTTCCCAAAAATTGTATATATATATATATATATATATATATGTGTGTGGGGTGTCAAAATTAGTGTGTTAAATTGGAGTTCATTTAAAGTTCCTTTAAGGCTACAAATGTTTTAAATGTGCGATTAATGACCGCCCCAGCCTGGGGGAATTCCATGTCAAAATTTAGCAGTAATAAATTTAATAATAATGCATATATTTGTGGAGACTCAGGGTATTTTACAATTTTAAAAATGTGCAGTATATATCACAAGTTATTTCATGTTAAAGAACAGATGGTTCTTAATATGAAAGGAAAAATGCAATTGTGCCATCCAGTGGCAGAAAAATGGCCTCAACACAAATCAATATCACCCTCATTTTTTACAGTACTCAATTTTATGAATTATTATGAAATTACTATATCAATGACTAAAAGATGCAGCCATATTTCTATGAGTTCAATATATTTTTTAAAACTTTTATGTTAACAAGAGTATGTAAACTACAATATATATATATATATATATATATATATATATATATATATATATATATATATATATATATATATATATAATTTAAAAATATATATATCGATAAAAATGAATGAGAGCAAACAAAAACGGCATAATAGCAACCATATTGCTTTTGGCATAAAAAAAATCCCAAAAAAATAAGTTCCCAACAAACTCATTTGTTCAATGTTGTCTTGCTCACTGGTTGATTGGCCTCAACTTGAAGGCAACATTGTAAGTATTATCGTGTTTTGGGCATAATCAGACTTTGCCCTTGAGCAGAACAGTTTAAAAACCCAAATACGTCAGTGTGTGTGGAATACATTTAAAATGTGAAAATTCATAAACTGTAAACTTGATGTTGGTGAGTTGAAGAGAAGCTAAGACTAGATGAGAATGTGATATTCCTGTGAAAATCTAGGAAAAATTGGAAGGAAAAGACTGGGCCGAACTTTATGGTTTATGTGTTTATAAGTTTGTGGCCGTTTACCATCAGTATTTGCGTGTGCGCGTTTGTGGTGAATGTATTTATGTAGCATGTCGTGTACATGAGTTTGAAAGGCTGCTTGGCATTCAGCCTCGGTGTGTTTATGATACTGTATATCAGCGTGTCATCCTACGTGTGCCTCTGCCGGTTGCAGAGCAACCCGAGGCATCGATTATTGAGGGGGCTGACAGCTCGACTCGCCGGATGCAGCAGAATACACACTGTCGCCAGGGAGCACCATCAGTTGCCCTGACAACACCGGCGCCTGTCAACACCTCTCTCTTAATAGTGACAAATTGTACTTATTACATCAGCGTTAATCCCCACCACCACGAACCCCCACCTCAGATGAAGATACTTAGCCATGTGCTGATCAAATTGTGTCAGCATAATTAGTGGGAAGTTGGAAGAGAGCCCTATTAAAAAGCATGCAGGGCCTCAGATGCATTGTACAGTCTCATCATGCTTATGGGTGGCGGTTGTGGGGTGTTTGTGGAGGTCACTGGAGGGTTGGTGAAGTGGGAGGGGCAAAGGTCTTCAGTATGCCTCGACTACTGTATAAATACTCAGTGACATGCATTGAGTATTTTAATTTAGAATGAATGTTGTGTTAAGATGTGATACAATCAAAGTGATATAGTATCCATCCTGCAGGGGACTTTTAGACAAAACACTGTTTTAAAATGTGGACAAAATACATGCAAATGTGCAAAAATGCTTGCTCCTAATATATTTCATTATAGATCATACAGTTCTCACTGCTTTCATTATAGATAATACAGTTCTCATTGCACGTACAGTATAAAAGATCCATTAATTGTCCTTACCAAACAACAAAATAAATAACCACATACTGTGATGCACTCCTCCCCCCCCAAGTGCAAAGGCCTCTCTTGCATCAAAATGACCAAGTTTAAAACTGCTGAGCAACTAACTAACATGTGCAAGAACTCATTTAGTACTCCCCCCCCCCTCTTTTTTTTCTTTTCTTTTTTACAAAAATAACTCCCTCAAAATTTTGGGATATTTTTTATTATTATATTTTAATATTATGCCTGCTTATATAGGTATAGGGCAGTGTATAACCCACTGTAAGTGCAACTCAGAAATATCTGCCATGTAGTAGTAAATAGTGATATTATAACTTTAAATTATTATTTTTTTCTTTAAAAAAAATTATTTCATGTTTTGAATTTTTCCCATATTATTCTGGAATTTTTATCCCTATTTCCTCCCACTTCCTCATGGAAAACATATACCAACTGTTTTGATTAAATGCTTATCAGCATTTTTTGAAGAAAAAAAAAATCGGGAAAAAAATAAGCAATGCTAGTTGCCCATCTCTGCCTCAGACTGACACCCTCTATATTTATGACAAGTTATTTTATTTTTTACTTTTATTTTCGATTTTCATCTTTTTCCTGTAAATCAGTGTTTCCCAGCCTTTTTTTTTATGAAGTTGCATATTTTACATGAGAAAAAATATCTCACTGCACATCACCAAACAAATATGTCCCAAAAAGTTGATACACAGGTTAATTACTATCTAGTAAAGGAATATATAAATGTTATGCCCTTCACTATATGTTACTGTAATAAATAAATGAACAAAGATCCAAAGACTTCAAATTAATAATAGAAGCACCAAATGTAATGTCTTGTAAATTTTTAGGGTGTTAAAGAACTTTAGAATGTAATTGAAAATATTATTATTATTATTATTATTATTATTATTATTATTATTATTATTATTATTATTATTATTATTAATATTATTATTATTAATATTATTATTATTATTATTATCTGTGCTGTGGTTACACAGTTCATGATGGTGACAGTTTGCTCATTATTTTCTATGGGAAAATAAAAATGTTTTGCACAAATGGAACGTTGGCGAACATCCAACCAGAATTAATTCTAGCATTAAAACTATATTTTGGTTAAAGAGCGAACAAATACTGTACTTTATTAAACAGAAACGGGAATTTGGTAATACCAATGGTTGTAATTTAGAAACGGGTGAGGAAAGAAACAAAATGAATGCAATTTTATTTATGCCTCATTTTAACAATAACAGCAATTAAGATATGCAATTTTCACAGCTCTGTAGATATGATTGACAATTACTAGCAACTACCCTCTGAACTAAGTCTCACACACACACACACGCACACAATTCACAAATTAGTGTCGTCTGATGGAAATGTGCTAATTGCTGTTGTTAAGATGTTGCAATAATTAGGTTATGATGGCACATTACTACAAGCAAGCGCACACACAGCCGCGTTCATTGACGAGCCAAAGCCAACATCCTCCCTCCCCTTTGGTGGAAATAGAAGGCTTATTCATTTCTGAGTACAATTTTCTAGACATGAAGTGCAACAGCTGACAATATCATCATTATTATCATTTTCTTTATTTATTTATTTGTTTGTTGGTTTATTTGTTTACAATTGTAGACTGAAACAGTCGTTTAAAAATACACAAAAATATCAAGGGGTGCCTCCAAATAATTGCATATTAATATAGTCACCATTTTGCTCGGGGAAAGTGCCGAGCAAATTTGAGAGTTAGGAGGAGGTGCATGTGGAATATTCTCCTCTGGATAGTTGCTGTGCGCATGTTGCAGCATTAAAATGCGCTAAGCATCCTGTGAACTGCTTACTCGGCAGTAAATGTATTAACATTGTTGCCATGACCACACATTCATGGGTTGTTTTTGGCCATTTTGGATCAGACAGGATTCTAAGATAAAAGCAAAACAAAAGATTCTCCCTTTTTTTTTTTTTATCAGTCTTCTTTGTAAGATATTATCTCCTTACTTGAAACAATTGAAATATTTTTTGTTTGTTGACAAAAGTGACATTGCTTAAATGTCAAGAATACAAATCCCCTTTTTCTCCTCCCCTTCTCCTGATTCTTCTTCTTTTTCTTCTCCTTCTTTTTCTTTTTCTTCTTAGATGCATACCGCCACCTAGTGTACAAGAGTGTGTTCCACTCATGTCCCCATCCCTTTTCCTCAATTTGCTATTGTAGCTTTTCCAGAATAAATTCAAGCTTCCAATTGGTCAAAATGTACACTTAGTTAGGGGTTATAGCGCCCCCTGTTGCTTTGGCATGAGAGGAGAGCCAATGATGTAGAGATTTGTTAAAAAATTGCTCATTTATGATGTTGTTTTACTTTTTCGTATACTTTTTTGTTGAACTTTTTGACCTGCATAGCAACACACTGTTTAACGGCAGCGGGTTTGAGCGGAGATTACTGGGTTGCTGACCTCATTAAAGACATAAACAACCCCATGACTCTTTAACCTGGGAGACTCAACTTTCCCTTTCAGCAGTTTTCGGAGCTAAGAGCGCGTGTTTGTGTGTGCTCAGCAAAGTGCTATACATTAGTGTGAAATTAATCCTTTCTCCGGTTGCTCTCATATTAGGTCGCTCCCTCTATGACATAAATCCGCAAGACTTGTCTTCTGGGATGCCAGAAAACACAGTGTACCCTATTTTAATGCCATAATACGAACACGACTGCTGCTTAATAAACAATATTACAAGTGCATTAGATTAGTGCAGTAGATCAAGGCTGCTTGGAAGCAAAGCTTGTTTATCTGCGGTCATTTGATCAAGACAGCATGTTTCCAGAAGTGCACCGAGGGTAGCTTCAATGAATCTTTAATTGATAGTAAATACACTTCCGTGTTTCTTTGCTTGGGTTTGACTAAAGAATGAAAAAGCCATGCCAAAAAGCATTTAAATGTTCTCACTCAGATGTTACAGTAATCCCATTACTGACGTGAAGCCAATCTGAGCGACCAGTACCCGTTTAAATCCGATGCGGTGGAGGGACGGTCTCATGATTTATTCACAATGACATCCCTCACTTGCTCTCTTGTTTATTAAATATGAATCGTTCATGGCAGTTGGACATTTTTTGCATGGATTACAATACAGCAATAATTTATGATAAATGAGAGCCCATTTTCAATATAAAAAAGTGGTTCTATAACACCACTTGTCACAATAGTTTCCGCTCTGAATTGTGTCTGCGTGTGTGAGTGTGGTCTTGTTTTTGTTACATAGTGGGGTCAACATTTCGGGTTGTGGGGCCCTCCCATCCATGTGGGGCCATTTTGTTAGGCCCCACAAGTTTAGACCTCTTTTTGAGGGTCAAGACTTGGTTTTAGAGTTTAGGTTTGAATTGGGTTATGGTTGAGGTTAGGGTAAGGAATGGTGGTAGGCAATCATTTTTGATGGTTGTTGTTAGGGGAAGAGGCTAGGAAATGCATTATGTCAATGAGATGGCCCCACAAAGATAGTAAAACAAACCTGTGTGTGTGTGTGCGTGCATGAGGAAGAATGAAATATTTGAATTCTTATCTGCTATTAAAACCTTATTTTATAGATTGAAGCAACACTATGTAGCGATGTTCAATAACTTTCTTGGTTCAAAACAAATTTGCTAAGAATCTGAATTTGCAATAGAACATTTGATTCTTGAAGTCGATGTCAGTTAAATTCAATGTTGATCACCAAAGCAAGCAAACAAAAGAAGTCGTCATTTTGTCATACCATCCACACACAGTCATGTCAAGTCTCTAATAATCATGAAATGCACATTTCAAAACACCAATATTTTGGTACAGCTGATACTATCAGTCCTTTGTTGAAAATCACTTCAGCTTTCAAAATATTTCATATTCTCTCATTCCCCATCACATGTATAAAAAGGAAGGTGTTTATGTGGGCATCTTGTAGATATCTTAGCAAACTAAACACGGCTTTAGCATTCAGGACACACACACAGCTGGATAGAACATGCAGGAGGCAGGAGAGGAAGTAGAATGAGCCAAACAGGAACACAGAGGTTTTTGAGGGTAAATAAGACACAGAGACTCTCTAAGCATTCCAGCATTAATGCCAAAACCCTCGCTTCAAACCAAGGACGCCTTCTTCAATGGGGTGTCAATGGCGGCTCTGTCATTCTCTTGCATTGCGAAAATCTATTCACGCAGCAGGTGCATTCACAGAAAGACACTTTTATAGGTGCAGGAGGCTTTTTTCAATAACGATTTCAAATTGTCGTAGGCATCCATTTGATACCGTTTTAATGAACGTTAATCTTGAGGATGGATCATGCCTCAAGGCAAATCTTTTCAGTACATTATTATTATTCCATTTCGTGCTTAATTAATGTTATTGATTCACATCATGATTTTCTATTATTATATTCAAACTCTGTTAATGGTTACTGACCTTCGTTTTGTCTGGGGGGAGGGGGGGTGTTTAGGGAATAATGAAAATCAAATTTTTAAAAATCCCAGAGTAAAACTATAATCACCATACAGACATTCATAACCGTTCAAGGGCCCTCACTAATCGTCTACTTACTGTTTTCCATTTATACCCTTGCCAATAGTAGTAGAGAAACAGCAAACATCACAGCTTAAAAAATTGTTAGTTTTTAGTTAGTAATGTTACTGATGACATATCGCATTACTTTGCTTTTCATTTTCTCATGTTCACTATTTATTTAAGGTATGTGGTACACCATTTTATTTTTACCTTTACACAGCCTTTGATTCCTAAACCTACTTATGTGCCTTATGGCATAAAGTGCCGTTTATGTCATCATGAAAATATAGCACAGTAATGAAACTCTATGGTATTATCATAGGTGGACAAACATTGAATTTATGGTTAAATAATATTAAAACATGTGACATGTTTTTACTGTCCGCAACAAGTTATTTGATAAAACGAGTCGTTTTCATCATGTTTATTCTGTTACATGATAATTGATCACTTTGAACAATTAATGTGGCTCTGAAGCAACATTTTATTCAATTAATCAATCAATCAATCTTTTTTTTTTTTTTTATTCAATAGAGGCTAACTGGCATGTTGCAGAGTGAATATTTACTGTTTCATAACTTTTCTTCATACTATGTGTAGTAGTTGGCTGTTGTCAAGCTTAACACATGTCCACCCTGTCAACGTGATACACTATCAAAACATTTCAGAAATTCTAAATATATTTCTTAAATGGGAATTAACCCCCGCAACATTTTTTTACAATAATATGTTCTATACAGCCCACTAGTCTAAATATGGTATTCTAGTTAATATTGCGTTAGTGGAATATGAGTTAAGCAGTACAATCCAGCAGTTTTTATCAATATCACAAGAGGGCCATTTTGTGAGTAAAAATGACATCAATGTTGCTCTGGTTTCAAGTAACAACCAATCACAGCTCAGCTTCAGAAAAAAGGTGAGCTGTGATTGGTCGTTGCCTGAGCCCTGAGCAACTGTGATGTCATCTTCAGTCGACAGCAAGTAGCAAAATGGCCGCCCCCTGAGATGGATAAAGAAGGGCTGGATTTTGCTTCATGTTTAGCCTAGTGAGGTCACGTGTAACATATTATTGTCAAGAAATGTTTAAGCTTGACTTCCACTTTAAACAATACACATTCAGCTTCTTGACTGCGTCATGTTTCTAAATGAAGGTCGACCATGTTTTAAAGATTTTCAAGATTTTCAACCTGTCAACGTCCGCCTTGTCAACAAGCTCACATCATTTGATGTGTTTGCAGTTCATTTATAAAAACAAAAGAGTGGGGACTTGACCAATATCCGTATCCAATTGCATAGCATCTACTTTAATACACAGAATATTAAGTTATGTGGGAAATCTTTTGGCTGAAATAGTGATGTCTCGTAACGACATTGACTCACAACTGACAGTCGCTTTAATTATGTTGACACAGTTAAGTAGCTTTCATGCGTAACACAATTTATAGTGAACAAAAGCATACAGTACTGTAGTGTCAAATTAAAGGTGCTTTGGCGGACATTATAGTAATAGTTATTTTTAAGTATCTCTGCATGTAGCTACCCTCCCCCAGAGATCTTGGCAGTCCTGCGTTCTGACCTCAATCAGCTCAGATTAAAGCTGCCATCCAAATGCCCGGCCCTTTGCGCCCCCGTTCAAGATACACCGCGGCAACACGATGAGCAGACAGAAATTAGCCTGCGAACACAACAGTCACTCCTCCGCGGGAGTCCGAGCAGACTTGTCATCATTGTCTGCTCTCTGAATGTGGCTGTGCTGATTTTATGCGAGAAAGATTTCAATCCAGTTCAACTGAATGACCACTTTATCTCAGTTTCAACTGAAAGCATTTGGCGTGGCGATTCATTTTTCTCAGCTGATGGATCTGGACTAGACAGATAGACTGTTTTTAATTTTAATGACTTGCTACACAGACATTCATAGGCCCATTTATCATGTCTGTCTCTGCTCACCTGACTAGAAATGTGGGCTGCGACAAACAACAAACTGCTCCTAAGAAGCTCCCATGATCAGACACATTTTAGTTTAGTCATGACTAATAGTTTACTACCTTGACTTAGACAGGAAGATCGGCATCATGGATAGCTAGCTGACATATGGAATTGACTGATTTCAAGGTCAAACTTTTGCCACGCTATAACCTCTTTTAAAGGGGAAGTCAAGCCCAAACTGAAATACACCCATTTTTAACCATCTCAGGAGACGGCCATTTTGTCATTTACTGTCACTTACTGTCGACTGAAAATGGCATCATAATTGCTCAGGGCTCAAGTAATGACCAATCGGGGGCTCACCTGCTTTCTGAGTTTGAGTCATGTGACAAGCCGCAAGCCGAGTCGTGATTGGTCGGTACCTGAGCCTTGAGCAACTGTGATGTCATTTTCTTCACTCAAAAGCAAATGGCAAAATGGCTGCCCTCACAGACGGATAAAAACGGGTGGCTTTTGCAGCTTAATTCATATCTCACAAACGTAATAATAATCATAATACTGTGTTTAAGATAGTGGGCCTGCATAGAATTTTTTTTTAGGGGGGGCCGAATTTCACTATGAGTCTCATTTAAGTGTAAAGTTAGTGGTAATGTAATTACAATACAAATCTAAACAATAATAATAATTTTAATATAATAATAATAATAATAATAATAATTCTCATGTTCTTCTCTTAGCACTGACAAAGATCTAAAGAAAAAGAAAAACATGTGTAAAGTGTATTCTTTGTTTAGCCTTCTGTTGTGCCCAAAATCAACATCACCTTTCAAATTGTCCTACCTCAAAGGAATGCAATTGTATTTTGTTGAGAAGGAGTGTCTGCTTCTTATTGGCAAAGGGTTGATGATTAGATAAAGTGCCTCCAGTGTAGTGGAGCTGCCATAATAATACCTGTGACCTGATTTATTAGAGCTCAGGTGGACGTTAATGATCACATTTATTAGTATGTATCTTCTTTTTTTTTTATGATGAAGCAGCAGCGTGAGCAGGAATTAGTAATGCGAGTTGTTGACAAAATCCATCTGACCACAATGCGCCTTATTTGGAAGCCCCATCCCCCTCTCATTCTGTCATAACACAATAAACTGAGCTCTGATGTCTTAAAAAGGCTGCAGTTGCATGGAGGTGCTTGAGGAGAAAATTGCGGTGGCTGGCAGCGGCGAAATACAATTTCGTCTCGCTCAAGATGGATTCCACTGTGAGATTTCCGAGGACCAGTACAGAATCAAAATGGAGAAGCCGGGAGGGAGGAGAGAAAAGAGGGAGAGAAGCAGCGGGGAGTGAACAGCTTCGGAATAGACGCTTGTCTTTTGTTGTGGCCGCTACATTATAGTTGAAATGTGTTTACCTTGTCGCCCTTATAACTGTCTTGCTAAATAATGTGAGGCATACACTAATTTAAATGAAATAATACACACAGCCAGCAAGTCTCCCAAATGGATATTTTGTTGTCTTTTTGCTTTTGCCCCTCCCCGCCTCCTCATGCCCTGAGAAGATGTCCTCCCACTATTGTCAAGCACGCTCACATGCACACACGCTGCCGGCACCTAAACACACACACACACACTTGCTCACGGTCACACCCTCCCTACACTTCCCCTCCACCTTCATAAATTTCACTTGCTCCGAGGATATTCCACAGCATGTAAACCAGTAAAAGCCCTTCAGGACATCAAATCCGAGGGATCTGTTGTCTATTCTATCTAGGTCAACGCTTACAATAGCTTTGCCGTTCCTTCGCCTCTGCCACTTTGCTCTTTATCCTCCCCACAAGGTCTCTTATCATCAAAAATGTAAGCATATTAAACATGTTTTGCTTTTCTTCCATACAAATGAGTCTCCAGTGGAATATTTAAGAAAAACTTGAGCCGTTTGATATAATTACTGTGGATTTGAATGCATCTTATTAACATTTTATAGCTAATTGCTGTGGACTTTGTTGTTGTTAACGTGCTGGTGTTGCATATGAAAATCTGAGCAGCAGCACAGCCATTTAGTGTGTGATAGTTTCATGTGTAAGGTATCGGGGTTGACATTATGTGACCTTAGGGAGGTGGCATCTAATTTGTTAAGCCACACAGAAAACAGAGCTCCATGCAACTGCTTGCACATGCATTTTTCATGGAAGCTTGAAGCAGCTTTAGCCATTTTGTCCAAAAATCACAATAGTAAATTTTCAAGCTGCACCAATTTGCAATCCAAATAACCGTATCTGTATTTTGGAGGCATTTTAGTTACTGTATCCACATAGTGCTCAGTATGCATACACAGTACGTCCTTTTTTTTTTTGCTAGACAAAATAACAAGAACACCCACTGTTCAATTTAATCAACTAAATTGAATCACCCCATTTTTATCTTTTTTCGCCCACAGAAAGCCTCCGTTTGTTCTACTTTTGTATAAATCACCCTCACTGCCTTCAGCCTTTGAGTGCAATCAAAACAACTCACTCAGTGGAATATAATCTACAGACGGAAACCTTGCATACTTCACAAATCACAATCAAAAATCGTTTGCAGGATAAGTACAGAAAACTCCTGTTTTTTGGACAAATTTTTGAGGGGCTTTGTTTTTTGGAGTATTTTTTTTTTCATTTTCAGTTTTTCTGAATATTTTTTTTCTGTCAAAAAAAATTCCGAAAAACAGGCTGAAAAAAAAAAATTCAGAAAAACACGAGGAAAAATTACTAAAAAAAACAGGGATTTTTTTTTTAACAGGAAAAAAAATTATTCCGAAAAACAAGAAAATATTTTTTTTTAAACAGAAAAAAATACTCAAAAAATAAGGGAAAAAATATTCAATAAAACAAAAAAAATACTCTAAAAAACAAAGCTCCCCCACCAAAAAAAATTAGTCAGAAAAACAGGAGGAAAAATTACTCAGAAAAACAGGGATTTTTTTTTAAACAGGAAAAAAATAATCTGAAAAATAGGAAAATATTTTTTTTAAACAGAAAAAAAATACTCAAAAAAATAGGGGAAAAAATATCAAATAAAACAGAAAAAAATACTCTAAAAAACAAAGCTCCCCCCCAAAATTATTCAGAAAAACAAGGATTTTTTTTTAAAACAGGAAAAAAAAATATTCAGAAAAACAGGACTTTTTTTTCTTCCTAGTACGCTCGCGTAGAACATAATATACAGTCTGACGATTCGGCATTTAGTGCAGTGGGAAAACTGACAGGCATTACACTCATTTTCACAGTCTAACTGTGCACATCAAGTGAGTTCTCTATCTTTCGGTATTGTGGTAGACGAGCACAGATAGAAAGGAGCATTTGCCTCGTGTGCTGTTGTGGGAGGGAACAGAGCCGACTTGTTTTGACATCCAGTGAAAGGGGTTCCCATCATCAATCCCTTTAAATTCAGCACACAAGACTCTGTGTAAGTATGGACGTAGATGACTCCATTCAGTCAAGTTGCACTTGAGGAATTATCATTTTATTATTTCACATTAGTGGTAAAAAGAACAGTCAGTCATAACCAACCATTCACACCAAAGGGCATTTGATCATAGCAGTACTAGTTATTATTTGATATATCAACTCTGATCACTTGGTTTTGCTTTCTTTGTTGGTGTGTTTGTTGCAGGACAAAGATATCTCATCACACCTACAGGAGCCTTGTACATTTTGGACGTCCTGCCTGAGGATGGGCTGAATAACTACCGCTGCACCACACGTCACCGCTACACTGGGGAGACTCGACAGAGCAACAGCGCACGTCTCATTGTGGCAGGTCTGTAATAAGTCACACTACAATAATTACGTATATATTGTAGTAGAAATGCGTTGAGACATAATGATTATACTGGCATATATTCTGTGCCAATATCATTAGTGGGTCGCTAGACTTTTTTAAACATTATGGTCAAGAACCAAGGTGGTCATTGCAATCCGTTTAACTTTGACCCTTTGTTCTTCAGTCCATTTTGGGTACAATTACAGTGCTTACGTTCTAGTTTTTGGTGACATGAGAGACAAACTCACAAATATTCATATTATATGAATGTTTAGACAAACAAACTTCAGTTGGTGTCAACCAGATTTGTACATTCTCTATTCTTTCCTCCCATGTAGCCCCACCCTGCGCCAAGTATTGAGAAAATCAGCTTGTAGTTTGGGTGTAATCCTGCGAACCGATAAGGGGACAAAGCAAGGCGTGTAAAAACAAAGTGTCCTTTGCCTAATATGCAAGATTTGTGTGTGGTACAAGTGAAGCTTAAGCAGTTTATATGGCTGTCCTCTGTATGATGATAGTTCGACAACTCAAAAAAGTCCCATTTAGGGTGGCCAGATTTTCCAAATTAAAAGCGGGACACTACAATTTTGCTGAAAATCAAGTATACACTACATTTTCAACAGGAATGATTGATAACAAATTTAAGTCAATCTGGTGACCAGTGGTTGTGATATTAATTTAGCTAATGCTACATGTTGTAACATTGGAAATATGCCGCCAGAAAAGCTCAGTTTACATTGGATCTAGCCAGTGACTGAAGTAGGAGTGTTAGAAAAAATCGATTCGGCAATATATCGCGATATTACAGCGCACAATTCTCAAATCGATTCGATATGCGGCCGAATCGATTTTTAAACATAATTTTTTTATGGGACTATTCAACAAAACGTCTTAGGGTTAGGATTCACACATTAAGCGTGGAAGAATGTTATATTAATGGAACATTAAGCCTTAATATTTTATTTCAGTGCTTTTCAAACATGATACAGTCTACAACCTGTTTGTTAAATGCAGTGGCTCAGTTATAAGCCTGAATTTTGAGAGAAATAAACACATTTCCGTACAAATCTTACAGTGTACATGTACAAGTTTACTGATTAGTATTTTCAAAATTTGAGTTAAAAAAATCGCAATAATCAATTTGTAGATTCATATCGTGATTAATCGGTATCGAATCCAATCGTGAGCTATGAATTGTGATACGAATTGAATCGCCAGGTACTAGGCAATTCACACCCCTAGACTGAAGCATTGGGCTAGTAGGACTATATTTCCCATGATTCTTAGGCATGGAAGCAGGAAGTATGCTGCATTCAAGGAGGGTCGGAAGTCGGACTTTCTAATCTCAGTTCCGACTTTAAATTTTGGTCCTCAAAACACATTTTGATGTCCAGCAAACTTGCCTTCTCGCAATTGTGGTAAATGTATGTATTTATCTTATTTAATAAACATTCCACACAGTTCTGTAGTTCACGGTATCATTTCAAGCAGGAAGATCGCGGCATACACGTACGTTGTGTTACGTGAAGTTATGTCGAATATTTATGAATGAAGAAAGCGATCTAGTTTTACACTCGAGTAAATTGTGTTTTACCATTCACAAAGGGGTCGCCATTGTAAAGTGACATCACAAAGTTCAAGGGGGCGTTCACGTACACGCTTCCTGGTTTGAAGTCGGATGCAACAGTAGTTCTAGTATGTCTAAAACTAGTGATTAGATGCGGAGGAGAATGAGAACACAAAGTGAATGTGAAAGTAAATAGGAATGGATTTAACAGTTAAATTCCATTTTAAGTGGTTTAATCTTATTTTTAGCTATGTCAACTGTGATTGACATACACATGGCCCAAACAACTGGCTTGCTGACGGGCTTAAAAAATAAACAAAAAATCGGGACACCGGGACGGGACATGCATGAAAGTGTAACGGGGTTGTCGGAATCCGCTGGGACTCGGGACACAAGGCTCAAAACGTGTCTGGTCACCCTAGTACTAATCCATGGTGCTTTCTTGAAGTTGATTGTCACACACATTGTCTTCCTCACAAAGAAACAGTTCACTTTTAAGCACAATATTCACCCACACAATCAACATTGTATCACTAATGAACTTTAACACTGTTTCCAGACCCCACCAATGCCGAGCCATCCATCTTGGACGGCTTTGACCACCGGGACGTGATGATTAATCACCGGGTGGAGCTGCCCTGCAAGGCGTCCGGCTACCCGTTCCCCAAATACCGTTGGCTCAAGGACAACAGCCCGCTGGAGCCCGACAGTCGTTTCCGCCAGACCATCACCGGTTTACTGATAGAGAGCACGCAACCCAGTGACTCTGGGACGTACGTTTGTGAAGTTTGGAACAGCTATGGCAACGCTGAGGTCATGGGTCACCTGCATGTCAGACGTGAGGCTTTTGATTCTTTCGAAAGTTGCGTTGGGCAAAAAGTTTGAAGTTGACCGTAAACCTCCGTTGTATCCTCAGAAACCTTGAAGGCGATGGTCAGTCCCCGGAAGGTGAAAGGCAGCGTGGGTAGCAAAGTGTCTCTGTCCTGTAGCGTGAGCGGCTCCGACGAGTACGAGTTGTCGTGGTACCGTAATGGAGAGATCATCTACCCCGGCAACAACGTCCGTTTCACCGGTCTCAACCGGGAGAATCTCATCATGGAAGGAATGTCAAAGAGCGATGGCGGGGCCTATCAGTGCTTTGCCAGCAAAGGCAAAATGTCCGCTCAGGACTTTGTGCAAGTCATCCTTGAAGGTACCCAATGCGCACACACACAACAAATTCACATTATAGCAATCAATGCAAGGTTTACATGTTAATGGCATCCTGCTGTGACTCTCTGCTACTGGCCACCATTAGTATCATTATCCCTGACTACACTAAGACACACAAAAAACACATGCACGTAATTTGGAGGTTAGCTCGGCAGTGTTGCTCAGGCAACAACAGTCTCCTGTGGCCATGGAACTGCAAAAAGAAGATATTGATCATCTATAATCATGTGCAGCAGAACCAGATTATCTGAGAATAATGGGTGGCAGATATTCCAAAAGGCAGTTACGCTTTTTGTTTGCCAACGGAATGAAAATGTAAAAGGTGTGGGCGTCATCATGTTAAAATTTAATAAATACAGAAAAAAAATGCTGCTCATATGTATCATTGTATTTGTATTAGTATTGCATTGAGTTATCTAAAATCAAGTTTAAGGGCCCCATTTTGGTCTAATTGTGCACATTTTTGGTGTTTTCTTAGTTTTGGTATTTTGCTTGACTATTTTTGCACCATTGAGCGCCGTTGTGGGATGGAACTCAGCCAACTCCCGGCCATTCAAAGCGGCTCCCCGCATTTACATTTAAAATCAGGGTGGTTGAAGTGCACACAGGCCTTGACGGTGGGGCAGCATGAATCAGTGGGTAGTGTTGTCCTCTCCCAACCCTGAGGTTAAGGGTTCGATCCCTGGCCCTTGTGACCATGTCGATGTGCCCTTGAGAAAGATACTGAACCCACCCCCATTTGCTCCTGATGCTTTGTCAGCAATAAGTAAATTAGGATGCCTTGTAGGTGGAAAAGCACTACATAAGTAAAAGCCCATTCAAGCCCATTTGATATTGTGGAAGCAGAAATTGATTCTCTGGGTTCCATGCATGAGCAATGAATTGATTTTTACAATAATTCAGAGGAATTGTTCCATGCTGTTGTCATGTTTCTGAATGAAATACAATGACATGCACCACACACGTCTGCAGAACGCTGAATCAGTCTGCCCTCACCTCGATCAAATCCAAATCCAAATGACACCACCTGCGCCACAAGTTAGACCTTGATCTAGCGAGTCTAAAATTAAGTCTACTTTTTACCACCCAATTGTCAGATCCGCAAGGGGCACGGCGGTCTACTTAATTAACAAACATGTTAAATTAGTCTTGCCCCAACATGAAATTGTAGATGTGCCTGTTTTTACGCTGAGCGTACCAAAATAGGGCCCTCGGATTTTGTTTTGTTCCAGCTTGAAAGTGTATCGGTTGAGTTTGGTATGAACAAAATATTGTAGTTTTGTCCAATTTTGCCTGCAGTATGATTTTTTTTATAAGAAAAACAATACCCACTGTGTGCTCTGTGGTAAATATTAACACATTCTAAAAATAATCAATGGAATATTTTTTTTAATATTTTCTATCAGCAAGAGTTACAGGTGGTGATTATTTCTATCCACCCAGTACCCTGGTAATTGTGCCCTGCAACTAACGGATAGCCTGCCTCCATGTTTTATTCATCAGCGCATCCCCATTTCGCCTTGTCATCCTCCGCAGATGGTACGCCAAAGATCCTCTCCTCCTTCAGCGAAAAGGTGGTGAACCCGAACGAGCCCGTCTTCCTGGCGTGCAACGTCAAGGGCACGCCGCCGCCCCGCTGCATGTGGTCGCTGGACGAGGACCCGGTTATCAAAGACAGCCACCATCACCTGGGACACTACGAGAGCCACGAGGGTCACGTGGTCAGCCAGCTCAACGTGACGCACACGCAGGTGCAGGACGGCGGCGTGTACCGGTGCACGTGCAGCAACTCGGCCGGCCTCGTGTACCACCAGGCTCGAATAAACGTAAGAGGTGCTTGTCAAATCAGCTCCTCCAAGAACAACAATACACATACTTGTCTGTCTTTCTGTATATATGTCTGGCTGGCTGAATGCTGCACACGTCTGAATGCTGTGAGAGAGACGTGAATTTAGTTTGTTTGCATTTGGTTTCACTTTTTTTTTTTTTTAGTCCAATGTAGCTTAACAACATTCGTTCATTCGTTTTAGTTGTAATTTTTTTCTGCTCTTGACATAATTTTTTCATTAGCTTTTATTGTGCTCGTTCGTATCTTCGGGTCAAATGGATTTTCCTGGTTTGCTGCACATAATCTGGATATTGCTTTCCAAAATGGGCGACTTAGCAAATAGCCAAAGGACATTTCGTCTCCTTACATGAATGTATCTGTTGTGTGCTTTTGTGTGTGTTTACAAGGGCGTTCATTTCTACAGTTTAAGTTCAGATACTCCACTTTAAAGCGACACAGAATGTATTATTGTTCTGTGGCCGAACAGCAGAAGCAGAATTAGAAGAATGATTTCAATTCTCCCCTCAGATGTTGAACACTTTAATCTGCATGTCATTCGGCTGCCTTCTGCTAAGAGGAAAAAATTGAGAGCTAAGTAAAACAAACCCCAATAATTCCACAATATGTTAATGGCAAGAATCACATGTGAAGCTGTTCTTTGTTTTATTAGCACTTCATTTTGTTGTTTAATATCCCGACAATGAAAATTTGACTGTTTTGTGTGCACATCACTGCAGCAAGCGTCACAGCTCTTGCAGCCTAACACCATGACTAGTAAATGTCCTCATAAGGAGTTCTTTCTGAACCACTCTCATTCTCAGGCCGCGCCAGCATCCGTTCGATGAAAAACGTCACCGCCATCGCAGGACGGGATGCCTTCATTCACTGCCGGGTGATTGGCTATCCTTACTATTCCATCAAGTGGTACAAGAACTCCGCATTGTTGCCGTTCAACCATCGACAGCGAGCCTTCGAAAATAACGGCACGCTGAGGCTCACCAATGTGCAGCAGGGAGACGCCGGAGAGTATAACTGCAAAGTGATGGTGCAACCCAACAAGATGGACTCCCAAAGTGTCCACCTACGTGTGAGAGGTAAGTTCGCCTAGTGTTTTCATGTTTTTTCTTGTTGTAAGCAACTTTTGAACAAGAAATTTGAACATGTTTCAAAACTTTTAAAGAATGTTCGCGAACCCTGACATGAAATCAACATTTTCTAGTGTTGCAAACGTTCGCCCCTCAGTGGGATACAGGCTTTAAAAAACAATTAATACAGAATTAAACTGCCAAATAACCTGGCATACAGAGGCGGTTCTGGCTAGATTTGCACCCTGGGCAAACAATCCCTTTTCTTAAGTTAAAATGAGAAACATGTAGGCTACTGTACTGTAAAAAACGAGTGTGAGATTGATTTGTGTTGAGGTCATTTTTCTGCCACTAGATGGCATAATTGCATTTGTAAGACATTGGTGACAGCTCAGATCATTTTTCTTTTCATATTAAGAGCTATCTAACCTTTAACATGAAGTAACTTATTTGTTAATTTAATTTTAAAAGTGTAAAAAACAACTTGACCCCAGTTTCCACAAGTATATGCATTATTATTACGGCTAAATTTTGACGTGGACGTGTCTGCTGCCTTGCGACTGGAATTCCCCCACAGGCTTTCCAAGTAAGGGGCGGTCATTAATCACGGGTTAATAAAATTAGTGGCGCTAAAGGAAGTTTAAATTAACTAAAAATGAACGCACTAACTTTGACACCCCTAGTTATTACTTTAGCTAATGTTAGATGATACCTTGGTTGACAGGTCAACAGCGCTAAACAAGTCAATGCACTCACCAATATCCAACCCTTTTTGTTCTTTCACGGTAGCTATTCGAAGCCGACTGTGCCGCTACCTTGCGCCGGTCTGCATTGTAACACTGAAAATATGCCGCCAGAAAAGCTCAGCGAGTATTAGGCCCGAGTGACCGACGACCGCAGCGTTCGGCTAGTAGGAATACATTTCCCATGATTCTTAGACACAGAAGCAGGATGTAGTTCTAGATGGGGTATGACAAAAACAGGCCTGCTAGAGATTAGATGCGGATGAGAATGAGAACACAAACGTGAATGTGATAGTGAATAGGAAAGAATGTAACAGTTAAATTCCTTTTCAATTAGTTTATTGTATGAATCACTATGACAACTGTGTGATTGCCGAAACTGGTTTGCTGACGGGACTTGAATGATTAATTAATTAATTAATTAATTAACATAAAATAAAAATAAAAATAAAAATAAAAATAAAAATAAAAATAAAAATAAAAATAAAAATAAAAATAAAAATAAAAATGGAGCACAACTTGGGACACAAGACTCAAACGGAACTGTCTCGGTTAACAGTGGATATCTGGTCACCGTGTCCAAAGTGCATCACAGAGAAAGGTAAAAGCAGACAGATAAACAATTAAGCTCACACAGGAAGGAAAGCAGCTGTAAAAAGATTGCATATTCATCTCAAACTAATAAATGAGTCTACCTGCTATTCGTCAGTTCATCAGGCTAGCTGATGAAGACTGTATCTGTGCTAATGATATCACGGAGCTGATCTCCACCGAGATCTCACAAGCTGTAATTGGAAAGACGAAAGAGGGCTTCCCCATTATGCTCCATTTCCTTCCGTCTGATCAGTACGCGAGGATGCCACCGCCACATTACACTTTGTCATGAAGCGATGGGAGCAGAGGGAGAGAGAGAAGAGTGAGAACGCAAGAGAGACCGATGATATAAAACAACGCTTCCCAGCAGTGCCATGCTGAGCGAATGCATTTGTTAATTTCAAACCGCTCGTGCTTAAAATACGCGGCGGTCTTCGGGGATCCTGGGGGTCCATTATCTCCACTTTGTTGAGAATTAAATAAGCAGCTAAAGTGCTGCTTATTTTCACCGTTATTTGATCTTACTGGACACTCAACCACAGATGACTTGTGCGATTGCTGATGGTTTCCAAGAGACAAGTTAAATACAGTTTATTGCATAACGCTGGCCTATTATGTTGGCGGGTTGCCTTTCTACCCTTGATTTCATGTGCTATTCTTGCCATTGTTGATCAATTTGCTAACCACCCACATAAGAGTGTGGGATAAAGTAATTATGGTCCAGATTGGTCCTCCTTAATCACTATAATCATTTAAATAAGCAGGCCATTTGGGAACATATGCTATGAAAGCATATTGTACAGATGAGATAATATATGCTGTAGATCAGGGGTGTCAAACATACGGCCCGCTGGCCGGATCAGGCCCACAAAGGGGTTTAATCAGGCCCGCGAGATGATTTTGTAAAGTAAAAATTTTGGGGGAACATCGGACCAATTGATCAGCCGGCCAGAATCAAAACATATAAATTTGTATTTTCACAAGCAGTCCTCAGATGAGCAATGCAACTTGATGTCAATATTTTACACACAAGTTAAAGTTACGGTTTGTTTAAAAAAATCAAAAAATCAAATAAAATAGACCGACATAAACGTGTTAAATACGACACAAATACATATGACAAGGATTAACCTCCTTATAACTTCATTAACTGCGCCACACAATGCATTCTGGGAACAATATACATGCAAAACAGGTAGATTTAGTATGCTCGGAACTGATACAGGCAAAGTGTTGCCGCGTTCCATTTGCATTTCTGTTATTTTTTGGAACAATATAATTATAGTTGAGCCCCATAATGTAGGGCTAACCCACAAATAGCGAAAATCTGCGTATAATTGACGCCAATTGTTTTTAAGTTATCAACCATGATTCTACCGATCCGGCCCGCTTGCTAATATATTTTCCTCCACGTGGCCCTTGAGCTAATATGAGTTTGACACCCCTACTGTATATGATTATCAGGAAGCTACACGTTAAGAAATAGTGTCACAGCATGAGTCAATTTCTAAAGTACCCCACAAGGCCAAAAGATGAAACCTCTCCTTCAACAACTTCAACATAACTATTTGTACAATTGCCTCAAAAGATCTTAAATGCAAAGTGAATGTCAACATTTCAAATGCATATTGAGTGCTTTATTTGAAATCTGTTACGTTAACGTGTAAAGGCAAAATCATACAAACTCTGTCCATGTCCATATCTCTTTGACTGCCAAAAACGTTAAATAACGTTTCGTAAAATCCTATGGAGGAGTGCCAAAGACGTTAAAAGACGTTTTTTTTTTTTTCAAAACAGGTGAAACTAACCATTTTCTATTGTTGATTACTCAAAAACGGAATAAGGTAGAAACAAACTTTTTTTTTTCTGATGGAAGATGAGAGTCCAATCTTGTTTTGGCAGTATGTGTGTTAGTCCAAACACATAATTTTCTATGGACCTTGAAAGATCAGTCAAAATGCTTAAAATCGGCTGGCACCCACGGCATCCCTTTTCTGAAAACGTCTGGCAGTCAAAGAGTTAAGAATCTAACGGCAAAGGCAGTGCTTTGGGCACACCTTAAACCTAAAGACTGCTCTCTTTTAAGACCCTGAAGGTAAGTACTGTATGTAATAGGTAGCTAAGGAGGTGTGTTAAATGCAACAATCCAAAGTTCCTTGATGTCATGTTTTTGTGTCGTCTTGCGGGTCCAAAGACATAATGTTCCACATTGAGAATTAAAAGCAATTATTGCGGTATTCTTTGCTTTTCAGGTTCTTTATGTTCCTTAAAAGACCTTTTCCAAAGCATTGTAGTTAGAAAATTACAGGATGTCATTGAATGTAAAGGAAAATGCTCTCTGGCAGCTGAAATTATATCTAATTTTAGATTCTCTTCCTTTGTGTGCCCTCTCTCTCCACTCCTTTCCACTCATCTTTCTTTAGTCCCTCCCTACATTCAGCCCTTTGAGTTCCAGCGATTCACCATCGGTCAACGTGTCTTCATCCCCTGCGTGGTCATGTCAGGCGACCGGCCTCTGGACATCACCTGGCAGAAAGATGGCCGACCTATCCCGACTAGCCTGGGCGTGACTGTGGATAACATCGATTTCACCAGTTCTCTGAGAATCTCCAACCTGACGCCTGACCATAACGGCAACTATACGTGCATTGCTCGCAATGAAGCGGCCGCTGTGGAGCACCAGAGTCAGCTCATTGTTCGAGGTCAGGCCAGTGGGGACTTTGCACTTGGGGCAGTCCACCACCAGATACTATTGTGTTATTTTATATTTAATACAGAGCAGAGATTTGATTATTATTTTTATTTTTTTTATAAATATTACTCACTATACTTACTCGGCTGACCATGGCTCCATTATCTAGACAAGGTCCCACAAGATCCAAGTATCTGGTCAGCCCGGGTTCCAACCACGCAAAGCCTAACCCTAATGGGTGACCTACACCATGGTTGCTCACTGGTCGAGTTGAATCATCATTGCCAAGTCATTGTACCATTTAAGGATACACAGCTAGAAATGACAAATATAAACATGCTAACATTAGCTTGCAAGCTAACGCCCAATTCACACTGACTGCGGAACGACCGCCGCAAGGAATGGAAAGCATTCGAGTCTGCGTGTCAATTCACAACAGCTGCAGTTCGGCGCATATGTGGGATGCGGCGCTGCGGCAACCGTTCTATTTTTCCTGGAAGCCGCATGCAAATTTTTATGAAGCTAAAGAAATTACACCAGTCGGACAGGAAGTGGAGCGTCGGCATCAAGGTAGATCTGGTATATTTCAAAATAAAAACGTTTGCGAACTAATTTTTGGGGGGAGGGAAGCTACTGTAGCTAACTACATAGCATGACATGAGTTGGACAAAACAACCTATTGGTAGAAGAGCCATGGTAGAAATCTCAGAAATAATGTCCAAAAGTTTGACTATTGTTTACCACGCCGCGTCGGTTCCGCAGTCAGTGTGAATTGGATGTAATGTTAAAAGTTAAAGCAATGTTGCTGTGTTTTAGCGCTGGACACTGCAATTTTATAATACACAATCTCCATTTTGCTGCCGTCAATCTTCTCTCCAATAAAATTGTTCTAATGCCATGGCCAAAAGCCACATGCAAGTAAATACAGGAGACACTTCTGTTCGTTCTCCTCGGTGTTGAATGTTTAGCATCCTATGCTAAGACTGCTATGTTCAATGTACTGTGGTTTTCCCAGTTTCACTTTGTTGAGATGAAATACGGCAAAGCGAGTGGTGAGCCGGTACTGTGTAGTGGAGAAGCCATTAGCCTGTGTCTGTCTGTTTCTACCTGCTCGGTACCCAGGAGCATAAATGGTAAATTAAATACACAACCCAGATATCCGATAGGGCAGTTTGGTCTTTGAACAGACATTAGAATTAAAAAAAAAATAGTATGAATGAACCACTTCATTTACTATATGATGTGTGTGCCTGTGCAGTTCCTCCTCAGTTTGTGGTTCAGCCCGAGGACCAAGATGGGATCTATGGGAAAACGGTCACTCTCAACTGTTCTGCTGAAGGATACCCACCACCCACCATTGTATGGGAGCACTCCAAAGGTACGATGGATGCCATAAAAGTCACCTCAAATACCCGACAGATGATTCATTGGTGGGGATTTGTATTTGTTTTTTTTTTGTTGTTTTTTTACAGATGAGTAGGTTCAGTTGTGTTTAGCTGGGTGGTGCACACGGGTGCGTGCACTTACACACATGGAGTGCTTTGGGCATATTCATACACTGATGCTTGCACAAGCGCACACATCCATCTGCTCCATCTAACACGGTCTTGCAAGGTGCCACCCCCCGAATCCTAAGAGCGTTATCGCTGAGAAAGACCCCATTATAGAAAAACAGACAACGCATTCAGATGCAGAAGAACAATAAGGCATCCTGGCGTACAGACAGGAAGGCAGCAGGTGAGTTCAGCCACTTAAGCAGAGCACATGAAGCGAGGTCCCAGGTGTTTGCTACCTCATCCATATAACCAGGGTTGAAAGCTTCGTCAACAGAAGGACGGCAACCAATGGGGATTCGTGCAACTGTGCGTGTGACCGTGACCATGTGTGCGCATGCACTTGGTGCCATGATCAAACGAATGAAATGTCTGTTTTTCAACCTTTGATGGGATTTGTGTCTGTGTGAAAGAAAGAGAGAGATAGAGACAGACAGACAGACATTCCTATAGGTTTGAGGCCTTTGTCACATTTTCTACAAACGTAGTTTGTTCAGGGAATGGCGGCGTGGCTTCCTTTTACAGCAACCTTAGTAGCTGAGAGCCAGATGAATGTCGGTGGGAAATATGGAAGTGTAAGTAAAGGTCAGCTGCTATTAGCATAACAACCAGCTCTGATTAGGTATGCAAAATCCATAATTCAAGGAGGAACACGTGGCTTTGCGCTCAGAGCCAGGGGAACAGAAACAGAGTCACCACTTGACCCTGTGCTCTCCAGGCCACCTGACTGCCTTTTAATTAAAAAGAAAAACACACACACACACACACAGCTCACTAAATGGTCTGATCTTTACATGCTAACGTCAAGCATCGTCTTTAATGTCTGACTCGGTTCAAACGCCTTTTACCGTAAATGAATGTTTCCGGGGGCTCTACTGTTCTATCTGCTCTACATTTAATACTACTCTTAGATAATTATATAAATCTAAGGCGAGCAATTTGTGACATTTACGTCAGCAAGACTTCCAAACATTGTTTGTTGTCAAGACAAATCCATGTTATTGTGTCTGCTAAAGGGACATGACGTCATTTTAAAGTCATTAACAACAATAATTGTCCTCCTGTTCCATCTTAGATACAAACAATAAATCCCGGGAGTTGTCCACTCACACATGCATATTATTAATCCTCGTCTAAATACAGTCAATCTGACTGGCAAAGCCTCACGTTGAGACTCTCCCTCTGCCACCAATCTGCCGCCTTGTTCAACATGAGCATTACGTCCGCTCTGATTGCATCGCGTCGGCAGCTCAGCTCTCGACACTGCGCTCGGCAGCTGTTGGCCGGTTTATGGGTTTAGACCCGGTGTTAAGAAACATGTTTACAATCCTCCCAAAAGCTGACAGGCTTTTGTCGTCAAATCTGTAAACACATGTGCTCAAATGAAAGCACACACAGCGGGCATCATGATCATCTAGGTTCGGCTCATGCCAATATCTGACATGTACCGGTATTTAGGAACTCCCTGGACAATTCATTAGGTTTGCAAATACGACCAAGTACAAAATCTGTAGGCTATATAAAATCAAACTGATTTAGGTTTGAATCGGTACTTAACTCACTCACTGCATGCCAGCCAAGTGAAAATAGATCGTTGACGTCTATAGTCGTCAATGGCAGTGAATGATTTAATTTGTCTCTGTTAACTAACTAACTAACTAACTAAAAAGGAAAATGGTAGCTAGCTACTTTGTATTTTTGCAGGTGTACGAAAAAAATCCGCTTGTAGCCTGGTCCACCATATTTAAAAGATCAAGATTTAAAATGTTTGTTGCATTATTTTGCCAAATTTTTTGCTTAAATTAGTTAATTGAAATTTGATTTTGTAAATAGAAAAACATTAAGAAAATTTACAATTTAATTTATATTTACTACACAAAATATTTGTAATTTTGTGTTTTTACAATAATATTAAATAATAATTTAATTTATATTTACTACAAAAAATATTTGTAATTTTCTGTTTTTACAATAATATTAAATAATAATTAATTTAAATGAATTTAATAATTCAATTTAATATGAGGATGGAATACACTTTTATCATATAAAATAATCCGTTTTACATATTCTATATCCACATCCTAAAATGACCTGGTCAGTGGTTCAGTTTAAAAAATCAAATATAGCCCTTGAGCACAACATTCCTGGCTGCAGACTGTACAGTACCTCTTTCCATGTTCCAGGTGCAGGCGTGCCGCTGTTTCAGCCCATCCTCCTGAACAGCGGCTCTCGCATCCAGCAGCTGAGTAACGGTTCCTTGCTGATCAAACACGTGCTGGAGGACGACAACGGCTTTTACCTGTGTAAGGTCAGCAACGACGTGGGTGCTGACGTCAGCAAGTCCATGTACCTCACTGTCAAAAGTAAGACTCTCTTACCTCACATCAGATGATGCACATTTCTTTTTATAATTTTATGACATGAGGGTTATCGATTTTTAAGTCGTCTTGACTTATTCCCATTCACTCACTTTTTACAATTTGTGAACAAAAGTGAAAAAGTGAGGGGTAAGTTATCCATGTCCTGAAGTAACAAAGCAGCCCCAGACCATTACACTTTCACCACCATGTTCGACTGTTGTTATGATGTTCTTTTTCTGAAATGCTGTATTGCATTTACGCCAGACGTAACGAGAAACATAACTTCCAAAAAGTTCCGCTTTCTTTTTGTCTAACCATTGAATATTCTCCCAAAAGGTCTTGGGAATCATTCAGATGCTTTCTCAATTTGTGGATAATGGCTCTCGCCATGGTTTGCTGGCATACTTGAAGCTGTATGAAGGACTGATATATGTCAGTTACTTTATTTCTCATCTTCGCTTGCATTTCTTTGGATCATGGCATTTTGCTGCAGCTTCCTGAGATATTTTGAAAAAAAGATGTTTGTGTGTATTTGTTTAGCATCTTTGACCTTGGAGACCCGCTAGTTAGAACATCTGCCTCACACTTCTGAGGTTCATGGTTCGAGTCTCGGCTCTCTCTATCCTTCCTATAGGGTGTTTACTCGATGTCCACATACTCCAGCTGACTCCCACATCCCAAAAACTTGCATGTCAGCTTAATCGAAAACCCTAATTTGTCCTGTACAACTGCCCTCGATGGACTGGTGACCAGAAGCCAAGCAACATATCAAGTGATTTTGCGCTCATTTGTGAGTGACAGGATTTAAAAAAAACAACAACATATCTTTCTTTCGTTTGCGCCTTGGCAAGATAGTAACTTCATTACATCAGAAAATCTTCTAAATAGGATGTGAAAAATGTTCTGTAAAGTAGCTGAGCCTCACCCTCCCCTGTTAGCTCCAAAGATAATAATCTGTGTAGAGATACCCTGCGAGAGAAATATTTGACTATTAATACTGCCTGGCATGTTATGGATATTCATGTGTCAGTGTAATTACGCCTTGCAGTGCACAAAGGTTCCGATCCGCTATGCTGCTTGTGCCTCAGCTGCAGGCGCTTACACAAACATGCGCTCTGACTATCCATAGGTCACTTTCATGACTACAGCAGCCAGTTGCTATGCAGCAAGTGGACCTGTGCCTCTGACCCTGTTTCTTCCACTTTTCACTACCCACTGAACAAACACTGGCAGCAACTGTTTTTTTTGTTATATATATATATATATATTTTTTTTTTAATGCATTACAATTTTACCGTGTAGTATGTTTAGTCCACGCACTCAAAAGTGATTGTCGGAAGAATAAAATGAGCTTAGTGTATCTATAAGTTAAAGTGATTAAATTGTTGAAAAATAAAATGTTTTTGTCGGGGGAATAAAAAAAAAAAGTGTTTCAATACGTTATTTTTTTCAAGCGAATTTATGGATTTTTTGTGTCTCATATGGCACATGCAGTGCACCTAGTGCACGCGCGTGTGAGTGTGTTATAAGAACGTGGCATTCTGTGCATCTCTCTCTCTCTCATTTAAATCTGTCAATACATCAATTAGAGGTTGACAAGGTGCTCCGGGGAAGAACAGACTGCATGTTTATCTGCTTAAGCTGCGATCTCCGGCTGCCTTTCCTTCCACCAATAAGAGAAAGATGAAAATGAAAAACAAGACATTATTTTACAATTTGCCCTTGTTCCGTTGCTGGCACCTGTTCAAAGTGGACAAACCCAACAAGCCACTGTTTATTTGGCGCTCGCAAATCATTGTTTTAGCGCTTATTGGCAAAGACAAGACTAACAAAATGGTTTTACTCTTAAATGAGTATGAGTGTGATGCATGGCATGACTGTGTGCCTCTGAGAATGCTCAAGTGTTTGTCATGGTTTTAAATAACAGTGAGTCCTCCAAAGAGACACAAGTGTTATTGTGGTTCTGCTGATAATATATTATTTTATAAAGCATAAAATGTTGTGAGCTAGTGAGTGGCTAGCATGTCTGCCTGACAGTGGATAGGTACCCAGGTTTAAATCTCAGCTAAGACCTTCTTTGTCTAGTTGGCATAATATCTCTGTGCTTATAGGCTGTAACTGAGGATTCAAAATTGGGGACGGCAATCTTTTGTATTCCTGCGGAACCTTGAAACAGCCAATGTGGAATAAAGTTTTGACTGGGCTTTGTCCTTGGAACATGCCGCAATGTAACATATTGATAAAGTTGTTGGAACGTATTAGCTAAGCTAAATGCTAAAAAGGGGAAAACTATACAAATTACAAATAAACAATGTTTATTTGTATAATTTTCACTGTGAGTCAGTTTCCTGTCCATCTGCTATGCCATGAGTGCCTGTGCTACATAATTGCACATGCGCATGTCAATACCCTGTGGCATTATGGGAAAAAATGCTTTTCGCGTCTAGTTTATGTTTTACCAATATATTCAAACCACTTTTGCAAGACAGTGGAATGGCTTTCTTCCATCTCTTGCTTTTTAACGCATTCACTCCCAGCCATTTTCACTGAAGCAACCCCCTTCACTCCCGGCTGTTTTACTAGATTTTGACTGATTTTACAAGGCCAACAGAATATTCTGTTCTATTGCTATAAAATTATGGAACCTACCGAAAAATGATAAGAGCCTCTTCTTTCATCAGGAAAAAAAAGTATGTTTGTATCTATTTCAGTTTTGCAGCAATTAGCATTAGAAAATAGCTAAGTTTCATCATTATTCACATTTGTGATAACTACTATTGCTTTAAGCAACCTATTCATGTCAGAAGCTGTATCAAAGCCTCCTGTATGCTCTAGTATAAAAAAAAACACTGTAAAAAGAAAAAAGAAGAAGGTATAAATACGTTTTAGGGAGTGCAGGACAAAGTACTAAAAAACGTATTCATACGTTTTTGGGGTTGAACGGGCTAAAAGTGAAATATCGAGACATTTAGTTGACTGATTAAAGATGTTCTATGTCTTTGTCTTCAAATAATTCCATACAATATATGAGAAGAATTGTGTCTTTTCTGCTTGGTCCTCTCTCACAGCTGAATCATTTCTCATTCACTTTTAATGGCTATTTAATATCCCCAAATCAATATCAAGTTTTTGGATTAAGGAGAATGATAAACAGTTAAGGAGCAACACAAACCACAACCACAATAATAAACATGATGTTGAATTAATACCCATCTTACAGTGCCAGTCAATACTGAGCATTTATATCTTTGTAAAGGCGACAGTTTTAGACGTCTCCTTCATGTAAATTAAGTGGTTAGTGCAGATTTACCAATTAAGTTTCAACACAATGGTAAAAGATTGCCAAGAAATTATCATGTCCAAGTCCCTCAAATAGACACGGAGCAAACACCAGCCTCATCAGTTTGAACTCGCTTTGCCAAGACTTCAGATTTAGATGGCAAAAATAGCCATTAAGAAGCAATAACATTTAGAGAGCAAGCTCTTTTAATAAAACTTAAAATTCATAGTTGCTATGCAAAATAAATCGGCAATTTCCTTCACGGGGGCGTTGGAAGGGAGATGATGGTGTGGGGCGGCAAAGAGGAAGAAGGAGGGGCCGCCAGTGAATAAGAGATGAGCTTTAAACGTCAGCCGTCTTAAGCCTGACACGTTCCATCATCATATGCACACACAAACCCACACATTCATCATCCGCTTCAGAGGGATTTGAAATCAAGATATTTTAAATTGAATAATACATTACAGTACTTACAGTACATCTGAAAATATAAATACTTTTTGATTTTATATACTTAGTAGTCGTTCAACGTTTATAACAATATTATTAACAATTTATTACACGTTATGGGTTTACCCCTGTTCTGAATTGGTTTGCAATCATTTTCCTTTTTTATCCGGTGTGCAAACATGCATGTCATACACAATGTGTGCGGGCGTCCATTTCCTGCCAAAGTCTTTATTCGGGCCTTTCTAAAAGAACACCGGCGTGTGTGTCTGTCTTCATACACACATACGCATGCGTATTCAAATGTGTGCGTGTGACACCAGCACGCCCAGCGGACTTATCTGCTGCGTATGAATAATCAAAGCGGTCTCTCTCATCATTAAATCATGGCTGTCCCGGTGAGAGCCTGAGGAGGCGCATGGAGCGAGGGAGCGAGAGGGATCATAGTTAGCGCTGCAGGGGTACACGCTCTCTCGCCATCCTCCATCGTGTAGTGTGGCTGAGATGTGTCATGAGCGCAAGTCGCTCTGCTTGCCCACTCAGCCCCACAATGCTACTGCTCACACACACTCATGCATTTGTACATGCAGTGTAACAGACAGGCACTTGCACACAGAAGCATTTATTCAGGAACTTCAGAGGTATAGACCAATTCAGAGTGTATGGAAATTGTTGCTTGTTTATTTTGGGTGCAATTCCATTGTCAGCCACTAGATGGCAGCACACTATTATATATGAATGAGAGTGAAAACAGGAAGTACTTGAAGCCTACCCTAGTTTTTGCTGACAGTGACGACTGTAGGTTCATTTTATAATGTACATCTTTTGGCATGACTACTGATGTATACTGTGAGATGTTAATTAAGGTAGTTCTGTGAGTGGGTGGGGCATTAGATTTTTTTACTGGCATGGCTACACTGTTGTTATTACAAAGACCAAGATTCCTTGCGAATACAAATAAGCGAAGAAGAGGAAAAGGAGACGAAGAAGAGCTTGTGAGCATGCGCACAACGAAAAGCAATCCCCTGTTGATTCGAGGCATTCCAATTGCATTTATATGAACCAGTATTCCGGTTATAAAAGGGGTAACCCAAGGGGCTTATTCGGATTTTAAAAAACCCGATTAAGAGCATATTCCGGTTATTGCGCGTGTTTACATGGCCTTTCAAAACCTAATAATATGGCAATATGACAATATTTGGGTTTTAAAAGGGTTATTACCTGCAAGTAAACATAGTCACTGTTAGTCAAACATGCTAACTGCATTCCACCGTGCTGCCTCAGGACAACAAAAAAAACATAGATAATTCAAAAATATCATAAAAGATCATTTTCAAAGATTATATTCAATTGGTTTATTAAAACAAAGTAATGGTGACTGACTCTCACCATGGCTGAATGGAATCCAATTGGTTTGGGATGAAAACCATACAGTAACAGGAAGTATCTGAAGTCAGTGTTTGTAAATTAACTCATTCACTGCCATTGACGTCAAAAAATCATTTGAACTATTTCTATTAGTTTAACATTTTTTTCCCACTTTTGTTAACAAGAGTATGAAAACCTAAAAAAAAAATAGATTGTACATATAGAACAGATATAAAATTTGTGATTAATTGTGAGTTAACTAGTGAAGTCATGCGATTAATTCTGAAACATTTGAATCGCCTGCGCCCCTCATTTTTAATCATCATCTTTTTTTTAAGTATTATTTTTATTTTGAATAATCTTTTCTTTTAAAAAAAGAAAATATAACAAATTAGGGGCGTTAGGCGATTACATTTTTTTAATCATAATTAATCCCATGAGTTCAATAGTTAACTCACGATTATTCACAAATTTTATATCTGTTCTAAATGTGCAATAAAAAAAATCCTACGTTTTCATACTCTCGTTAACAAAAGTGGGAAAAAATGTTAAACTAATAGAAATAGTTCAAATGAATTTTTGACGTCTATAGCCATCAATGGCAGTGAATGCAGTGCGTTAATTGCCTTCAAACCTTTAGCAATCGTAATTCAAAGTAGATTTGAAAGAATATTGCGATATTTTTAGTGCGTGTGCTTTTTTATTCATCCAATTCCAGATTGTTTTGTGGGCGATACAATGTTGCCTCGGTTTTGTCCTCCGAGATGATGGTGAGATCGAGATTATATTATAATTTCACCAGTGTAGTACTGGCACAGTCCAGACATATTTTGGATATTTTTATAAGAAGCAGAAGGACAATACCTATAATGTGCTCGGAGATAAAGATTAGCACATGCACGCTCTGTGCTCAGAGCTTCAGAACTAATATGGTGTAATCCAATTCAGCAGCTTCACACTTTTTGCCTGATCATTATAGCCCAAAGTCTCTGGACTAATCGGCCTCGTGTGAGAAATATGAAAGAAGGTGTGAGAATGAGTAAAAAGACTCTGAGCAGTCTGGGTGAGAGACATTAACAACAGATACTCATTCTGCTGAATCACACACGCACATGCACACGCACGAGCACACACAGACGAGATGTGTTGATAATGAGTCCGGTGTGTGGTTACGGCACTCCGCCAGACAGACTCCACGCTCAGACCGATGGGAGTTCAGTCAGGAGTCACGGCTTTCTTCTTCGTCTCGGCAGCGTCTTCCTCAAAAAGCTGCACGTTACCGCTCACTGTCATCATCAAAGCAGGCGGAGAGAATTTAGACGAAGTTAGATGCTCGCTGTGCTGAGCAGGAAATACATTTCTTTCTTTCTTTTTTTTAAGTATGTATTTACAAATGATGATACCAAATCAGATCCTCTCAACAAATTGTGTACCAAAAGACTAGCAAATAAATAAATATCGTTCTGCAGAAATTGCGTAGGAATGCTGAAAAGCTGAATGATAAGATTTGAATGCATGTGCTTGTAAAGTAAATTGAAAGATAAATCATTTGAAAATTACACATTTTTAAGTGTAGTTAAATGACATATAAATAAAAAGAAAATGTGAACTGCAATCTGTTAAAGGTTGGGATTTAGTCATTTCAGAGAAATTTTAATCCGTTTCCTGATATGATAGTTAGCTGGTATCAAACCATCAAATGTACTAAATGCGGTCCAAGCGGGGTTTAAATTGAATTGGCTTGTTCAAATTCATGGCAAATGGCGTATTTTTTTTGAAAAGTGTCGTCTGATGCTGAAAGATAACATCATTCCAGTGAGATTATAATCAATTTCCTGATATGATATGTATACATGTATATCAGTTAGCATAACGGCCATCAATAAATTTGCAATGTACAGTCGGAGGTGGGATTCAAACCTGCAACTTCCTGGTTACTGGACGATGTACTTTACCAACTGTGCCACGGAGCAGAATCAGACACACCTGGCAATAGTGATCAGTTGTATGTAAGGCAGTGGGCGTGGAAAGGGGTACTTAGAAAAAGTTCAATGTCAGTCCCATTGAAAATGAATGGGGAAAAGTGGATATTTAACATAAAATTGTGTGAATACTGTAAGTAATGTGGAATCAAACGATATATAGCCTGGGAGTATTACGTGGGAGTTGTTTCACGGCAAAAAAGTGAGGAGAATAAAAATCACAATAACATATGTGGGAATGCTTCAGCAATAAAAAAAAAGAAATACAAAGTAACAACAGAGAGCAGGGCTGGATTTAGATGGCTTTAAAGAAACCTTTATAAGAACCTTGAGCGGGCTGGATGCAGAACTCAAGGAAGACAGCTTGCATGGAAGAAACTTCTGTGCTGAGAGAAATCTACACCAAGGAAACTCGACATAATGTCAAAAATGTCATTCAGTAACTCTCGCTTTAGGGCAATTCTCAATTCTATATGACAGAATAAAGGTCTATATCATAAAATAAAATAATAGTGGCTAGACAAATTAAATGTGACTAATATAGGACCAAAGCAACTGACAACATTATCATATTGTCATCTTAAGGGACATTGTAACAACATAAGACCAGACAAACTAAGAGTGGCTGTTAATTCATCGTCAAACATTATCATAAGAACAGAAAGCACCAACATCATAACCCAATGACCCCATGACCCAACCCAAACCACAGTCATATTAAATTACTTATGTCCCTTTATTTTGTGTCTTTTTTTGTGTGTCTCTAAATGAAAACTCTCATTCAAACGTATGACATGACTCGATTGCTATCATGATCCCAGTCGGTCGCTTTCTCCTTACCAATTGATATTCCCTCTGTGTCTTCCATTTTTAGTCCCGGCCATGATCACGTCCTATCCCAACACTACCCTGGCCACACAGGGGGAAGAGAAGAAGATGAGCTGCATAGCACATGGAGAGAAGCCCATCATGGTGCGCTGGGAGAAAGAAGAACGCATCATCAACCCTGAGACCAGCCGATACATAGTCGCCGTCAAGGAGGTGGCCGACGAAGTCATCTCAACGCTGGTGGTGAGTGTTACAGTCCCAAAGAGTCGGGCCCAAATACAGTTACATCTGGCTAATTCTATTACTAAATTAGTACATTGCCTCCAGATGATCATGGTCATTATTAGCGACTCTCTTCCTTAATCACAGGAATGTGTGTTTTCCCTCTCCAGATTATGCCCACGGTACGCGAGGACTCTGGTTTCTTCTCCTGCCACGCCATCAACTCCTTTGGAGAAGATCGAGGAATCATACAGCTCACTGTGCAAGGTAAAAACACTTCAAATGGGATGATTTTAAAATGTTCCGTTAAACTACAGCACTTGCAAGTATGTATACAGATGTTTTAAAATTGTGCATATAAATATCTTACATGTAAAGCTCTAGTTATTAAATACCTAATTAATTATTTTCCCTCCGTGTTGTTTGTTTTTCCATACGGATAAAGATAAACATAAACAAAATAATTGCTCTGTCCTGTCTGTTTTTGACTCTATTTAGAGTGGGACCAAATATACTCAGTTTTAAAGTAATATTTACACTTGGAAGAGAGTAAAATAAAGATTTGAAAAGGAAAAAAATGAATGAAAGTCACTCAATGGTTGAGGAACGAACTCACAATTTGGGAGACAGCTGATCTACTCCCTGAGCCACGCAGCTCCTGCTGAGTGTTAGTATATCCCTCGTGTCAGCTGGAATCTTCTATGACTCCAACCAAAAACATAATTTTTGGTCTTGTCTTGGATACAAGCAAACAGTAGGAGGGGCATAGCTCAGGTGGTAGTGTGGCAGTCTCCCAAGCTGAAGGTCGTGAGTTCGTTCCTCAACCCTTGAGCAGGGTTATTATAGTTTAGGAATTTTTCATTTTAGTTAGTTTTTATTTCGTTTTGAGTTTAGTTTTTCAAATTTAGTTAGTTTGAATTAGTTTTTAGGGTGGTTCTGTTAGTTTGTATTGGTTTTAGTTATTTCATAAATGCTTACTTTTAGTTTAGTTTTAGTTAGTTGCAGTATTAGTTTTAGTTTTTTTGTTTTTTTAGTCTGTATTACTTGTGCGAAATATTAAAAAAAAAAAAACATGGGAGCAACATCATCTGAAGGTGCTTTACTATTGGCTGCTGCTAGATGACGTCACTTTTGTGTGACACACTTTCAAATGTCCTTATTCCGGTTAATATCAAAATAAATCAACTCCAAAGGCTCATGCATTAAATTGATTACCAAAGTAAAAGACTAAAATGAATTATGGTTAGTTCTAATTAGTTTTGTAAACATAAAATGTAGTTTCAGTTAATTTTTGTGTTTTAAAAAGCATTTTCGTTTTTAATGTTGTTATTGTTTTTTGAATTTTAGTTTTAGTTTTTTTCGTTAGTTTTACTAAAATAACCTCACCCTTGAGTGACTTTTATTTATTTATTTCAATTCTTTATTTTACTCTTTTTCAAGTGTAAACATCTCTGTTCAAAGCAAATGTTGTGTCATTTTATTTGTTTTCTTCACATTTTTCCCCCAGAGCCTCCTGACCCTCCTGAGGTGGAGATCCGGGAAGTCAAAGACAGGACCATAGCTCTTCGCTGGACCATGGGTTTCGATGGCAACAGCCCCATTACAGGATATGACATAGAGTGCAAGAACAAATCAGGTAATTATCATATTCAATCTTGATGTGGATGGAAAATGTAAAAATAAAAAAATAAAAAAAGTTAAGACAATTGGGTCAGAGCACACACAAAAAACATAGTCTTTTTTTTAAATTTTATTTTCATTTGATGTTCTAATTTGGCTTATGTCCACAATATGACAAGATAACATTTCTGGTTGCTTGTCTTTCTGTCTTATCCTTCTCAGCTTCATGGCTATCAGCCCAAGTTACCAAAGATGTGTCACCGCAGCTCAACCAGGCCACCATCATTGACCTCCACCCTTCGTCCACTTACAACATCCGCATGGTTGCCAAGAACATCATCGGCAACAGCAACCCGAGCAACGAACTCACCATTACTACCGATGAAGCTGGTTAGAGAGTGACTCACTCTATTTTGCCATATCGTGGCCTGAGGCATTTGTGTGGCATATTCAAGACAAATAATTCCGTGATTAGTTGGGACACTGCGTCTCAGCAGAGGTCACTTGAGGAAAACTGTTTTGTTAAAAGACAGTGCCAAAAAGTGGTGTTTATTAGAGGTGTGGCTTTTATTAATTTAAGTAGACAATGATATGACTAATTTTATGATACCATAGAAAAATGCATGCATGAATATGTGCGAGGAAAGTTTGTCATGAAATAACTGTTTATAAATGTGAGGGCTTTTTCTTACCCATCATCCTGGCGTGTTAGCCACCTCAATAAATGTTAATTTATTTTGTACTTGTACTGATTCCCCTTTGAGCACATTAAATTAACTTAATGAGATAAAACATGAAATTCAAAGTAAGTAAAGCATTTGTCACATTTAAATAATATTGTTTTTATTATGCACATTAAGCTAAAAGGTACATTAAGGATAGTGAGCTCTCAGAGCCTTTATTTTTAACTCGACAGCACCCTCTAGTGAAATTAAAGTGTAAAGTAAATTGCCCTTTATGGCTGATAATCTGTCCCATTTAAGACTCAAGTGCTTGGTAATGCTGACTGATGGATTTCATTCCGCAGCTCCTGACGGTCCTCCACAAGATGTCACTCTGGAGCCCACCTCCCCACAGAGCATCAAAGTTTCCTGGAAGGTACCAAAATCTACTGCATGTTTTTTTTTTTTTTTTTTTCCCAGCCTGATACTTATATTAATGAATTGGGGGAAAAAAACATGACCTGGATCAGGTTACCAGAAGTTAATAGAACTTTGAAAAATACCTTGTTTGTTTGTTTTTTTTTTTTTTTTAAAAAGGAGAGCAATGATGATGTCAAATCGAATGAACAATACTGAGCTCTCCTGAAAAAGAAAAAGAAAAAAAAAAAAAGAACTTTGAAAAATACCTAAATATTTTCTCAAATTTAAAAGAAATGGGTAAAGAAAAAATTTGAATGTTATAAAATATCACACTTTTTATTTTCAATTGCTTTAAAAAAATGTTTATTGAAAATTGGTTACACTATTTTTTTTAATTGTAATTTTTTATTTTTTTATTTTTCATTTTATTTTATTATGATCTTTTTCTTTTGTAATTGTATTTTTTTACAAGATAGCACACTGTTTTTTATTAAACTAAAAAATAAAAATGTTATATGGCTGAAAAAAACCATCAATAACGTCAACACACAGTAATTCATATCACTTTTTATTTTAAGTTGCTTTAAAAAAATAATGTGTGTTGAAAATTGTTTTTTATTTTTTTATTTTATTATTAACTTTTTATTTTGTAATTCTATTTTTTTTACAAGATATCACACTGTTTTGTTTTTTTTAATAAAACTTTTTGTAAAAAAAATTTACAAACGTTTTTTACAAGATATCACACTGTGTGTGTGTGTGTGTGTGTGTGTGCGTGTGTGTGTGTGTGTGTGTGTGTGTGTGTGTGTGTTTTAATGAAACTAAAAAGTAAATGTTATATGGTTGAAAAAAAAACATCAACAACGTCAACACACCACAGCCTTTTCATTCATATCAATTGAGGTCATACAGAGAAAAAAAACAATACATGGCATGGTCTCTTCAAGCTTCATCACATGTTGCTTTTTTGGTCCAATTTGAATGTTGCATTGTGCCATCTATACAAGACATTCATTCATATTATCAAATGGTTGAAGACGTCACATGTTTTGCGGGGCATCAGATATTTTAGGATTAGCCTTGGGAATTAAAATTAAAAAAAAAACTGTCAAAGCAGCCTGCCTGAAATGAAAAGAATAAGAAAAGCATCCATGTGAGAAGAACTCTGCCGAAGGGTTTTGATAATTGAAAGAGAATCTGTCGATCTTACGGATAGAAAGACTATTTTGTTATCCTAAACCAAGCAAGTAATTGTGATGCCTAAATCGAATCACTGAAACAGTAAAAAAAGCAGATTCAAACATAATTTTAAAACTTTGGTCTCCTCGGGGAAGCTCGGTCGTCTTCTACAAACCGGAGAATACAAATGCACCCTCACTGGCCTCAATATGAGTATTAATGCTCAATAAAATGACATACATGTATGCAAATTCAGTTTATTAATTTCATTTTTTTTTTTATTCCCTCTATTTTACACCCATAAATGCTTACATGCTAATGAATTATTTCTCATCTCCGGCAGCCTCCCCACAAGCACTTGCAGAACGGCGTGATCCGAGGATACCAGGTGGGCTACCGGGAGTACAGCCCCGGCGGAGGTCACCAGTTCACCATCATCAGCGTGGACACCACAGGAGACACAATGGAGAGCATTGTGCTGGACAACCTCAAAAAGTTCACGCAGTACAGCGTGGTGGTCCAAGCGGCTAACCGGGCAGGGACCGGACCGTCCTCGCAGCAGGTGGTCACCAAAACCTTAGAGGATGGTAAGCGTGGTATTCAAAATGCTGTTTTCAATTTTCATACCACAATTGGTCTAAGCTAAGATGAACTACCCAGTTCATAAGTCTTGACGATGGACTTTCAAAATTCATTAGCTTTTTTTTTTTTTTATGGTTTCCACAAAAATTCAATTTCAGACAGCCAACAGTTGAATTTGAACTTATTTATTTATCTATTTATTTTATTTAGAGCGCCTTTGTGATAAGTACAGTTAATTTATCTAGCCACCTAAATAGAACATTTAAAATTGCCATTCCTTTCCAAATCTATTTAATTTCAAACTTTTCTTTCTGCGTTCAAGCACACAGTAAGACGAGTGCCAATGTTTTTCTCTCAGTGCCATCTCGGCCTCCTGAAAATGTGCTGGCTGTGGCCAAGTCCCCCGAGGTAATCTCGCTCTCCTGGATTCAGCTTCCGAGAGAGGCTCTCAATGGAAACCTGCAGGGCTACAGAGTCATCTATTGGGCAAACCTGCCTGATGGAGGTATTTATTTAACATGGAAGTCCTAACGGTATGCATTGAATTGCTGTTGAAGTCAACATTAAATTCTAAATACAGTACGTGTTCTCCAATGCTAGTTTTTTTACAAGTGTTGCACTAGGGGGCACTGTTGCATCATTATACTCTACTAGAATGCCTGTAATGATTTGGAAGTATTTCTCAACTGGTGTATTTTAACGTTATGTCGTCTTTCAAATTGCATAATGGGTTTAATAATAATAAGAGATAGTATCCCTAAACACATTTTTGACATTCATTTCAAAAAATGTCTTTCCTTTTCTAGCACATCGGGTTTTTGAGATATTCTCATTTTTGATTTTAAGTTTGACCTATGAAAGCTTGTGCAATACGGATTTGCCATGTATTGCAATTTTATCGCTATGATGTTCCAGAAAAAAAATCCATCGGTTGCAGAACCTAACTAACCCTTCCATCCTTCCATTATCCAAACCGCTTAGCCTATAATAAATAAAAAAATATTGCTAAATATATTACCATACTATATTTCATATTATTATTATTATTATTATTATTATTATTATCATGATTATTATTATTATTATTATTACTATAGCACTACCTAAAGTGCTATAGAAAAAAACAAGGGCAGATTCAGAATCAGTGCAAACAAATCATCTAGAAAACACACACACACGCAGTTATTGCAAATATTTAACTCATTCACTGCTATTGACGCCTATAAATGCAAAAAAATCGTTTTAACTATTTCTACTAGTTTAACTTTTTTTTTCAACTTTTGTTAACAAGAGTATGAAAGCCTACATTTAAAAATGTTTTTTTTTATAGAAAAGATTATTAAAAATTAGGAGCTTCAGGCGATTACATATTTTAATTGTAATTAATCGCATGACTTAAATAGTTAACTCACAATTAATCACAAATGTTATATCTGTTCTTAATGTACAATTTTTTTCTAGGTTTTCATACTCTTGTGAACAAAAGTGGATTTTCTTTAAATAGGAATAGTTAAAATGATTTTTTGACGTCTATAGCCGTCAATGGCAGTGAATGAGTTGATAAATGTGCTATGTAGTTATTACAAAATTACATTACTATTTATGACATAAACTCTATTTTTAAATAAATTCTAATTGTAATTTCTTTCCTTATAGTGGTTATATCAATCATAAAAATAAAAACTTCAATGAGTATTATGCATATTAGGCTCATAAATTCATTTCCCCCCGTGTATTAGAACTTGGAGAAATCAGGAACGTAACCACCAGTCAGCCATCTCTGGAACTGGATGGTCTGGAGAAGTACACAAACTACAGCATTCAGGTGTTAGCCTTCACTAATGCTGGAGATGGCGTACGCAGTGAACAGATCTACGTGCGCACCAAAGAGGATGGTAAGACGCTGCAGTGGAAAACAAACGTATGTGAAACTTTGATGTTTTCGTTCTTGTTTTCTGTAACCCTTTGGTGGTTTAACTGTATTGCATAATGCTAAGAAGTCAAACAAGGTTTTCATTTAAAAAAAAACAGAATTCTGAGAGATCACTTTTCAAACAGAGTTATTGGTATCCTCCCTACTAAATGTGTGTTTATTTACTTTTCTGACTTAGCATTTTTTTTTCTGTCCGTCGTAGTTCCTGGTCCCCCAGCAGGTGTGAAGGCCGCTGCTTCCAGCAGCTCTGTGGTGTTTGTCTCCTGGCTGCCACCTCTCAAGCTCAACGGCATCATCAGGAAATACATCGTCTTCTGCTCGAACCTGCATCCGATGGTAATAGTGTTTGTTTGCCACAGGATTGTCTCTCTCCTTTTTTTTTTTACATTGGTGTTGTATGACTCCAATCACAATGCTGTAGAAAGACCGTGGCTCCACAGTGATACAGTAATCACCTCTCCTCTCCAATTTGCAGGTGATGAGCGAGTTTGAGGCCTCTCCCGACGCATATTTCTACAGGATCACTAATTTGGCCCGGAACAGGCAGTACAGCATTTGGGTGGTGGCTGTGACTGCCGCCGGTCATGGCAACAACAGTGAGAAGATCACAGTGGAGCCTCTGGCCAAAGGTACAGTGGGCCAAGGATAGATTTGGGGGACTTCCCGTTGCATCTTTCTCCTGTTTTGACATTGCGTGTCACTGCTTGTGTGTTGTGTTTAGCTCCAGCCAGAATTCTAACCTTTAATGGAACAGTGACCACTCCTTGGATGAAGGACATTGTCTTGCCGTGCAAAGCTGTTGGGGATCCTCCTCCCACAATCAAGTGGCTCAAGGGAAAGTAAGTCACACGTCGATAAACGTTCCACCAAAAATTTAAGGAGGGTACGTTACAGAAAACTGTATGTTACATTAAATTGTTGTGACTACTCAAGAGTTGAGTTTAAAAAAAATATAAAAAAAGTGTATTATAATTCCTAGTTATAATCCAACCAATTTTTCCGCAGCACCAATGGGACTCCCACGCCTGTCCTGGTGGATGGCCGACGGAGCGTCCACGCCAACGGCAGCTTCATCATCCGCACAGTGAAAGCAGAGGACTCCGGCAACTACAGCTGCGTGGCCAGCAACAACTGGGGCTCAGACGAGATCACGCTTAACCTGCAGGTTCAAGGCAAGTCATCATGGACATGAATTTTTTTTAAATTATGCATATATATTTTGGAAACTCGTTTTTTTTAATTTTACATTTTTCAGACATTACAAACAAGATGTTCCATTCTTAATTAACTCATATTTAACTCATTGATGGTTCTAGACGTCAAAAATTTATTTGCACTATTTTTTGTTAGTTAAACCTATTTTTCCACTCTTGTTAACAAGAGTATGAAAACCTAGAATTTTTTTATTGTACATTTAAAACAGATATAAAATTTGTGATTAATTGTGAGTTAACTCGTGAAGTCATGAAATTAATTGCGATTAAAAATTCGCTCCTAATTTTTAATAATCTTTTCTTTTTTTTAAATCGCGTCAGGCGATTACATTTTTTACTTGTAATTAATCGCATCACTTCAAAAGTTAACCCACAATTAATCATAATTTTTTTTATCTGTTCTAAATGTACAATAAAAAAATCTAGGTTTTCATACTCTTGTTAACAAAAGTGGAAAAAAATGTTAAACAAATTAAAATAGTTCAAATGAATTTTTGACGTCAATAGCCGTCAATGGCAGTGAATGAGTTAATCACACATTAAAATACCAATGTATAAGCTACATTAGTTCCCACAACAACATAAAAAAGACACGATTTCATTTTTTTTTTCATTTAAAAACAGAACAGAACAAGAAAAATCTGCAACAAAAAAAAAGAATCTGACCAACAGTCTTTACCAAAGACTATCTAGCCAAGAGAAATACAATTCATCACAACGCAAAAAACAAACGTCACAAACATAACCAACAAACCCCGAGACAGAAAAAAGACCCAATTTTCATTAAAAAAAAAAAATCTGTAAAAGAAAAAAAAAATTCTGATCAACAGTCTTTGCCAAAGACTATCTAGCCAAGAGAAATACAATTCGTCACAACGCAAAAAACAAACGTCACAAACATAACCAACAAACCCAGAGAAACACAAAAAACAAAAAAAATCTGACAGACAAGCTAAACCAAGGTCTATGTAAACAAAACAAATATAATTCCGTCACAACACAAAAAAACAGACATCACAGACATGACCAAACAACTCAGAACATACGGTACTTATTAGAAATGTACATATTCACATAACCTATAGATATATACACGTACACATATCCTACTCCACACTCACACATTTACACACAAACACAAAATATTCCTGGTGCTGCTTTCAACATACAGTCATTATGGAAGAAAGAGAAGAAAGAAAAAAAAAGACAATAATTTCTATAAATGGTAAGTAAATAATATATCTAACACATTAATTTAACACAATTATACTAATAAAAATGATATTTTTACTATGAGAAAAAAAAATCCACGTTACGATGGAGAGTATCCCGATATAATGCATTAAAGTGGCTTTATCTTTACATCCTCAGTACCTCCTGATCAGCCGCGTCTCACAGTGACCAAGACCACCACAACTTCAATCACGTTGTCATGGATACCAGGAGACAATGGCGGCAGCTCCATCAGAGGTGAGACATAATGGCATATCAATTTGCAACCTATAATTTAGATTCATTTTTTTGTTTTTAGAGCTCAGTATTAAAATAATAATAATAATAATAATAATAATAATAATAATGTCGATTCAGCAAGCACATTATACAACTTTATCCAGAGTGCCTGCAGATCCTTATTCGATTTTAACCAGGCAATGCATATTTAGAAGAACAATATTTTCATTATTATGAGAATGCTGAAACATTCCCACGTTATTTGTATTCTCCACACTTTTTTTGCCGTGTAACAACTCCCACATAATACTTTCGATTTACACTGTACAAATTTCTTCAAAAATTCAGGAGGAGGCCATCATTTCATAATTTATCTCTCAATTTACTTCAAAAGCATTCTACATGCATTCAAATCATAGCATTCAGCTTTCAGCATTCCCACGCAATTTCTCCAGAAATTACACTTAGGCTACTCGCCAAATAGAATTCAAAATATTTTCATGACATATTCTGTCATCTTTTCATTGGCAGGATACATACTGCAATATTCAGAAGACAACAGCGAGCAGTGGGGCAGTTTTCCCATCAGCCCCAGTGAGCGTTTTTACCGTCTGGAGAACTTAAAGTGTGGCACGTGGTATAAATTCACCTTGACGGCCCAGAACGCTGTTGGGCCGGGCAGAATCAGTGAGATAATTGAAGCTAAAACCCATGGGAAAGGTAGGATGGATTGACAGGTGGATGGATGTTTTGAAATATGCTGAGTCAAATAACCCAGCTGCTGCTTGACCATCTGTGTGCGCGCTCCTCAGAACCGCAGTTTGCCAAAGAACATGAACTCTTCACCAGCATCAACTCCACTCGGGCCAGACTCAATCTGGTTGGCTGGAACAACGGCGGCTGCCCAATCACCTCCTTCGTACTCGAGTACAAAGCCGTGGACTCGGCCACCTGGACCACGGCTCAGCGAACGTCGCTGACCAAGAGCTACATCCTGTACGACCTGCAGGAGGCCACCTGGTACGACTTGCAAATGAAGGTCATCAACAGTGCTGGCTCAGCAGAAAAGAAGCTCACCTTTGCCACTCTCACTGCAGATGGAAGTGAGTTTGACATTTTGAACTATTTATTTCTAGTAGTAATGTTTTTTTTTTTTTTTTACTATAGAAAAATGCAAAAGTGATGCTGTTTCAGTAACAATTATGCAATTTTTTTAACGCACTATTAATGACCGCGCCTTACTTAGGAAGCCGGTACTGGGAGAATTCCAGTCGCAACGCAGCATACACGTCCACGTCAAAATTTAGCAGTAATAAATTTAAGAATGATGCAGATGTTTGTGAAGACTGGGGTCAAGTTGTATTTTACCATTTTAAAAACATGCAGAATTTCACAAGTTAGTTCATGTTAAAGATTAGATAGCATTTAATATGAAAAGAAAAATGCATTGAGCTATCACCACCTTACAAATACAATTATGCCATCTAGTGGCAGAATTATTACCTCAACACAAATCAATATCACAGTACGGTACATGTTTTTAATTTTAACTCAATTTTATGATTATGAAATTACTGCATCAATGACAAAAGATGCAGCCTTATTTCTCTTAGTTTACCTTTTTTTCAACTTCTATAGAGTATGTAACTTATTGTACATTTTATTGTACATTTTATTGTACATTTTATTGTACATTTTATTGTACATTTTATTGTACATTTTATTGTACATTTAGAACAGATATAACATTTGCGATTAATTGTGAGTTAACTATTGAAGTTAATCACCTGACACCCCTAATATATATATATATATATATATATATATATATATATATATATATATATATATATATATATATATATATATATAATTTATTTATGTATTTTTTTTCTAGTATTGTTGAATCTCATTAATTACCAAGTCAATTAACAAATATAAAGTTGATATTCCTAAAAATCCCCTGACAAACTTTTCACAGAGGGCTTCTGGACACTTACGGTAGTTTTGCCCTCATTAAATCGATTTTGCGTTTGTGAGCTGCTACTCAGTCGCTATGCCAACACAACATTGTCTCTGAATACAATTCCACCGTCACGCTTCCAGTGAAGTATGAACGCGTCTCTTCATATTTAATTGTATAGCTTTATTGTGCAACTACAGATTGTGCCATTCACACTGAAAGGACGCTTTTAAGGCGGACAGACAGGAGGCGATGAGAGCGCCACACTCCACACTGCTCATTAATTTACTTTGAGGGCTTTTGCTTGAGGAGTTTAAGCTGCCTGTCAGGATGGCGTAAGTGTGCGTGGATGTGCTTTTCGCTATGTGTGGGCAAACATGATTTTTTTTGGCGGGGGCTGTCAATTTGACAGCTCAGCTGCTGGAATAAAAAGCAAACATTCGACACGAGCCTCACGCGGATCAAGGCAACATTTCTTCTCTCACTGGAGAAATTGTAGACAAATGCCTGATCATTCTGAGATGCTGTAAACGTATAAATACATTTTATTTCATTATATTTTTTGGAATTTAAAAACACGATAAACGCAAAGCTTTTTAAAGAATTATTGAACATATAACAAAATTGCACAAATTTATACTATGCATGTTTTTGTTTGTACCCTGTACTTTATGATATTACACACTAAAAGGAGTGTTCATTAAAAAGTCATTAACCCCCTTTAAATGTGTCTAAATGTGTTTCTTTCAAGGTACCATCCCTCCATTACTGAAAACAGGCGATCCCATCTCTGACAACATGTCAGGCAGCGGAGGTTTGAAGATGGTGGTGACCATCACGTCCATCCTGGTGGTGGCCGTCCTGGTGTTCATTATGCTTATGGTGCTAAAGAGGAGACGCAGGGAGCAGAGACTCAAAAGACTCAGAGGTTAGTCTAATCACTTTGAATGTGTGTGTGTGTGTTTTTTCTCAACAATTCCAGGCCTTTCTGTGTAGTGTTTGTCTGATGTTGTCATTGCAAAACATTAACTAATAGTTTGTGAGTATGTTTGCATGTGTGAAAGTAAGTTTTGTAGGTAATAAATATTGTGAAATGAATCAAGTTACATTCATACACAAACACACAGAAGTCATGTGACAATTTACTGTGAATAATTCTGAACCATCAAATCTACATTAACTCATTCACTGCCATTGACGGCTATAGACGTCAAATATTCATTTGAACTATTTCTATTAGTTTAACATTTTTTCTACTGTTGTCAACAAGAGTATGAAAACGTATATATTTTTTATTGTACATTAAGAACAGATATAAAATTTGTGATGAATTGTGAGTTAACTAGTGAAGCCATGCAATTAATTACGATAAAAAATTGTAATCGCCTGATGCCCCGAATTTTTAATAACCTTGAAGTCGCGTCAGGTGATTAAATTTTTTAATTGTAATTAATTGCATGACTTCAATAGTTAACTCACGCTTAATCACACATTTTATATCCGTATGTCTAAAAAAAAAAAGAAATCTAGGTTTTCATACTCTTGTTAACAAAAGTGGAAAAAAATTTTCATGTTTAAATGAATTTTTGACGTCTATAGCCGTCAATGGCAGTGAATGAGTTAAAGACCAACATGACTGTCTCCTTCAACAACGGTCCAGAACATTCCGTGCTAGTTATCCGTTTTGGCAGCTTGATATTCCTATTAACTCAAGTCTCATTGTTGACTTCACAGATGCTAAAAGCCTGGCAGAAATGCTAATGAGGTGAGTATTTTTCATCCTAATATAAGCCTTATACAATGCAAGGTAACAGGAAAAAATTGCATGCATTTTTTTTTTCTCATGAATGTGCACAGTAAGAACACGCGGACGCCAGAAAATGTGAACAAGCAGCAACAGACGCTAAGGATGCACATCGATATTCCGAGAGCGCAGCTGCTCATCGAGGAGAGGGACACCATGGAGACAATCGGTACGACCTCGATTATGATCATTTAAAGAAAAGCCATTTGCCCACATGTTCTTATTTTTGCTTTACATCTATCATTTAACCGCGCAGATGACCGCTCCACAGTGCTGTTGACTGATAACGACTTTGGCGACACAAACAAGCAGAAGTCATCCACAGTGACGCATACGGTCCACTACCAGTCTCTTTCCCAGGCCACTGGACCACTGGTGGACGTTTCCGATGCCAGGCCCGGAACCAGTGAGTCCCACCATTGTTAGTGCCCATTTCTATTTCCTTTTTCAAAAAGATTCCATGTTGTTGTAGTGCTTGTTGTTGTGAGCGTTTTCATGAAATAAGACATTCACTGCCATTGACAAGAATTAATTTGAACTATTTCGATTAGTTTAACAATTTTTCCACTTTTATTAACAAGTATGAAAACCTAGATTTTTTTGTACATCTAGAACAGATATTAAATTTGTGATTATTCATAAGTTAACTGTTGAAGTTATGCAATTAATTAATTACAAAATGTAATCGCCTGACGCGATTAAAAAAAAAGACGAAGAAAAAAATACATAAATTAGGGCCGTCAGGCGCAAAAAAAAAATTCATCGTAATTAATACCATGACTTCACAAGTTAGCTCACAATTAATCACAAATTTGGTATCTGTTCTAAATGTACAATAAAAAAAATCTAAGTTTTCATACTCTTGTTAACAAAAGTGTGAAAAAATGTTAAACTAATAGAAATAGTTCAAATGAATTTTTGACGTTAATAGCCGTCAACGGCAGTGAATGAATAAAAAAAAAAGATTACAAATTAAGGGCATCATTCAATATTTTTTTTTAACTGTAATTAATCGCATGATTTCAATAGTTAACTCATGATTCACTGCCATGAATTCATAAAAAAAAAAAAAGATTATTAAGAATTAGGGGCGACATGCGATTAAAATTTTTAATTGTAACTAATCGCATGACTTCACTAGTTCACTCCCGATTAATCACAAATTTTATATCTGTTCTAAATGTAGAATAAAAAAAATTCAATTTTTCATACTCTTGTCAATAAAAGTGGGAAAAAAAATGTTTAAATGAATTGTTGACATTTATAGCCGTCAATGGCATTGAATGAGTTAATATCCATTTAGCAACAGAAACGGATTGTGATTTACCACAAGCGTGTCATCTAGTCAATGAGGCGACTTCCAGCTGTGAACATGACGACTCAGAAATAGTGCTGTAGAGTAACTTTTTGTGCTCCGCCGAAGCAGAACTGATGAAGAGTAGTGGTCTCTGTACTTGCCCTTGGCACATTCTCACCCAAGTGTCCTCGTCCTTCTTTGTTAAATCCCAAAAATAAATCTTTAATTCTAACAGTAAGGTCACACGAAGGTCAAGTTTCACTGTTGTAATTGTTCGGTCAACGCCCCATTTTGTCCCCAGTGTAAGTGGTCAGTAAAGGCAAAACCAAAACTAAATACACCATCCTAAAACCTTTATTCATAGTTACATGTCCTTACCAAAAGTTAGTTTACTGAATGGAAAATTAGTTTTTATTTTCGCACAGTGTGCACACACTGTATAGAAATTAAATGAGTCAATATGCAGGACTTAATTTGGTGGATCTCTTAAAAAAAATAGTAGAAATGAATGTATAATGTACATATTTATTTGTAATTTTTACATAAAATATTCTTTAAATGATTAAATGAAAAAAAAAATTATAACAATGTCAGGGTCCAATTTTTTAAGTTGTCAGACAAAGAGAAATGAAAGGTAGATGAAAAAGTTTTTAAAATGACCTAAACATGTCCAAAACATGACCATAAAATGTCCATGAAGTTGCCAAAAATGTCCGACCTTAAACATGATTTTCAAAAAAGCAGAAAAGAAAACCATAAAATGTCCAGAAAACTAAAGAAGAAAGACAGAAAATTACCATTAAATGCCTTTGGAATTGTCATAAAAAGTCAGAAAATTGATTTAAAAAAAAGAAAAGGCAACAAAGAAAACGTTCAAAAAGTAACTGTAAAATGTTCAAAAATAGAAATAAATAAAAATCCCGAAAATTAGCATAAAATGGCCCAAAAATTGTTGTTGTCAGAAAATGACCTTAATAAGTTCATAAAATTGGCAAAAATGTCAGAAATTTGATAGAAAGGCAAAAAAAAAAAAGAATCTAAAAATGTATGACAAATTAAGTATGAAAATCCCCCCCAAAAAAGAAAGAAAATAAATTGAATCTGTTCATATTGGATGCTGCATATTTTTGGGTTATGGTGCAGCTCTAATTAGCTCTTGGACCTTCAGAACTGTAGACTAACACACTGTTTCCATCATTACAACCTTCAAATGTTTTGCGGCTGCAGACACACTTTTTGTTATTTGGCCTAAAATGGCTCTTTTGACTGGAAAAGTTGTTGACTTCAACAGCAACCTTGGTAGTATTTAATCTTTTGAAAAAAAAAAGTTCACATTAACACTATATACTGTATTACTCTAGTAATTTTGCACCCTCCTCTTCTCCTCAAGATCCCACCGCCAGACGCACTGCCAAAGCTGGCCCGGCAGCCGCACGAAGCCGCTACGCTAGCCAGTGGACTCTGAACAGGCCACACCCCACCAGCTCTTCACACACGCTGACCACGGACTGGCGACTCCCCACGCCACGCGCTACCGGATCCGTGGACAAGGAGAGCGACAGTTACAGTGTCAGCCCGTCACAGGACACAGGTGGGCGTGTTGATAATATCAAGACAGAATGGAATATCGGGTGCTGTTGCCTTAACATGTAACTTACTGTCATCAGATCGAGCACGAAGCAGCATGGTGTCCACCGAGAGCGCCTCCTCCACCTACGAGGAGTTGGCCAGAGCCTACGAGCACGCCAAGATGGAGGAGCAGCTCCGCCATGCAAAGTTCACCATCACCGAGTGCTTCATCTCCGACACCTCGTCCGAGCAGATGACAGCGGGGACCAACGATTACACCGACAGCGTGGCCTCCAGCACGCCGTCCGAGTCGGGCATCTGCCGCTTCACCGCCTCGCCGCCCAAACCTCAGGACGTCAGCCGCGTTATGAATATGGCCGTGCCCAAGGCGCACAGACCTGGTAAGGCTTGGTTTCCACATTAGGGTGCTGGTCACTGAGTTCAACTTAGCAAAGTGTCATCAGTAGCAGTGTTAAAAATATATATATATTTTCCTGCGATATATTGCGATATTACTCGATTCAATATCCGGCCAAATCAATTTTGAAACATCAATTTTTTAATTTATTTTTTAATAATTTTTTCTTATACAATTATTTTGCTTTGATTTTATTTTTAAAAAGAATCGATTATTACAAATTAAGGGTGTCAATTAATTACAAAATGTAATTGCCAGACGCGATAAAAAAAAGACGAGGAAAAAACTATTTAAAAAAAACTATTAAAAATTTAATTAAATGATTTTTTTTTAATCGTAATTAATCGCATGACTTCACTAGTTAGCTCACAATTAATCACAAATTTGATATCTGTTCTAAACGTACAATAAAAAAATTCTAGGTTTTCATACTCTTGTTAACAAAAGTGGGAAAAATGTTAATCTAATAGAAATAGGTCAAATGAATTTTTGACGTTAATAGCCGTCAACGGCAGTGAATGAATAAAAAAAAGGGTGTCATTCAATTACATTTTTTAAATGTAATTAATCGCATGATTTCAATAGTTAACTCACGATTAACTCATTCACTGCCATGAATTCATAAAAAAAAAAAGATTATTAAAAATTAGGGGCGACAGGCGATTACAATTTTTAATTGTAACTAATCGCATGACTTCAATAGTTAACTCACGATTAATCACAAATTTTATATCTGTTCTAAATGTACAAAAAACTAAATCTAAGTTTTCATACTCTTGTTAACAAAAGTTAACTAATAGAAATAGTTCAAATGAATTTATGACGTCTATAGCCGTCAATGGCAGTGAATGAGTTTTGTGAAGATTTGTGTTCAACCGATTTACCATTGGTCAATTAGCAGGCTGCAGTGTGTCTAGGCCCCACCCTGTATACAAGTGTGCTTAATAACCCTTAGAGGATGCCAAAAAGACGTATCGTACCCATTACAACTTTTGGTATTGGCAAGGCAAGAAATTACACAGACACTGATCTGTTAATGGGGAGATCTGGAAATTGAGCTTCAGGTGAAAAGCAAATCAATCTGCCTACAGATCATCCTTCATCATCCTGTGTGTGTGTGTGTGCAGCACCACAGAGTGTTGAGACAAAACGGAATGTTTGAATGTGAGTATTACATTATTGATATGCAGAAAAAAAACATCGTTATATATCACTGGTCCAAGGGTTTTATATCGCTATTTTCCTCTGAATGGCTCTTTAATTGAGCTTGATTTCCATTCAAATTCATTCTGCTGAACTTTGCTCATCAAGTTTAACCTCAACAGCTGTTGTGACACACAAATCACAGAAGTGAAGAGTGGCAGCAGATTAACAGCTTGTTATATTCTCTTTCACATCTCATCACGTAGCAATTTGCCGCCTGGTGGATAGCGCAGCTATTTTTCAAAGAGCAAAATACTTCCGTTTTTATTTAAGTCCATTATCCTATTGGGAGATTCATCATTATTATAAGCATTAATAGGGATGTAACTGCAATATGTGTGAGTTCATTAACCAATCCATCAAGGTCATTTTTTGACCGGTTGCGAGGAGACTGCGGCATAAGTGTGAGCTTGTGTGTTCTTTTTTTGTGTAGCATGTGCTTCGTACTGCACTGCGTCTTATCGGACACCATGAATGTTACAGTATAAACGTTTTTAAATATAGTACAGTATATTTGTATTTACAACGTATGGTACAGTTGTATTTAACTTTTAAATGCATTTGCATTAATCATTTTTAAACTGATTTTTTTCTTATTATTTAATTCAATTTATGTGTGTTATAAAACCCCAATTCCGTTGAAGTTGGGACGTTGAAAACAGAATGTGATTATTTGCAAATCTTTTTCAACCTTTTTTCAATTGAATACACTACAAAGAAAATATATTTACTATTCAAACGGATTGGGATTTTTGGTTGGGATTGGGAAGTATTCGCTCGCTCATTTTGAATTTGTTGGGATACAGGCAACAAAAGAATAAAATTAATTAATTAATTAATTAATGCATTTATTTATTAACTCATTCACTGCCATTGACGACTATAGACATCAAAAATTCATGTGAACTATTTCTATTAGTTTAACAATTTTTTTTCCATTTCATTTAATTTTTTATGAAAACCTAGAAAAAAATTGTATTGTACATTTATAACAGATATCAAATTTGTGATTAATTGTGAGTCAAACATTGAACTCATGCGATTAATTACGATTACAATTTTTTTTCGTCTGACGCCCCTTATTTTTATTTTATTTTTTTTTAATTAGGGGCATCAGGCGATTGACATTTTTAATTGTAATTAATCACATGACTTCACTAGTTAACTAACGATTAATCACAAATTGTATATCTGTTCTGAATGTACAATAAAAAAAATTCTAGGTTTTCATACTTTTGTTAGCAAAAGTGGAAAAAAATGTTAAACTAATAGAAATAGTTCAAATGACATTTTGACGTCTATAGCCGTCAATGGCAGTGACTGAGTTAATGATTTACTTTTTTTTTTTATTAACACTAACGCCTACTATGGTACCATACTGTATTTGAATGTTAGTCATGATGGCAGCACTTTGAGAGCTAAGTATTTCCTTAGTTGTTAAAGCTGGATGCTATAGCAAAAAGTGTAATAGTCAAAGGAAAAAAAAACACATTGAATCATTAACATGCGCATTGTCATGGAAGATTATATTGTGACATCAGTCTTCCATTTCCATACGTACTTCTATTACTTATTAAATCAGATAGACTCACACTGGGTGAAGATTGTTATAAGATTAGAATAATAGTAATGTGAACCACAATCCCTTAAACCCAGGGGTGAACCCGTGTCACAGTGTGAACACGACATTAATGAGATTTCCAGCTCTCGGTGTGTTATCGATTTAAGCAGAAGAATTCTAAAAATGGAGAAAAGATGTCAGAACCCTGACCTGCTTGAGCGTGCACATCCGCAGAGGGAACAATGAAGAATGAAGAGAATGCGAGGGCAGCGGGATCTCCTCAATGTCATCATTAGCCCAATTTGTGAACGCTACAGTGGACATGAAACCTCAGTGGCTTGACAGTAAGATGGATTGTGTGGCTTGTCTGATCTGATTTGAAAATCGGATTATTTTAGGAGGTGTGATTGATTGGAATTATTGTTTGAACTCTAATCTAATTCCGAAATTCTTATTGGCTAGTTTAAAAGTTAAGGGAGGCTTTTGAAATTGAATACATTTGTAAAGGGGATAAAAAAACTGAATTTGGAATAATTGCTTGCAATCCTTGGAATGTGTCAACGAAAGTCAAACACCATTTCTGCATGTAAATGTTATTGGAGTAATATGAGTAGTTATTCCAAGAGGTAGTAAAACCCTGCAGCGCTGATCAAATCTGACTGGAACTTTTTTGTGCAACTAAACTATTGAGAAATATATCTTTGGTCTTACATTATTGTAGATTTTCTCCTGGTTCACACTTACTTTGCATAAATTTGCTTATCTGTTGCAAATTATAGACATTAAAATTATGATTTCAGATGCATTACATTAACTCATTCGCTGCCATTGACGGCTATAGACGTCAAAAATTAATTTGAACAATTTATATTAGTTTAGCATTTTTTTCCACTTTTGCTAACAAGAGTATGAAAAATTTGTTTTTTTTTATTGTACATTTAGAACAGATATAACATTTAGGATTAATTGTGAGTTAACTAGTGAAGTCATGCGATTAATTACAATTAAAAATGTTAATCGCCTGTCGCCCCTAATTTTTAATAATCTTTTTTTTGGGGGGGGGGGGGGATTTATGGCAGTGAATGAGTTAAAAGCTCCTGTAATGCATCAATAGGCAATTAATGACTTCTGAATCTGACAATTTTGTAATATTGTAGCACAAGTTTCTATTCAAGTTTCCCTTCACTAATTAGCCACATTCCAGAGCTCCGGTACTCTTTTGAACACTTTCTTAACCTTCCTAAACAACCAGCTAAGCACTTTTTGTGAGACACACAAAGAACAACCTCTAAAGTCTCACAGAGCCACCTGGCGTGGTGAGCTTTAAAAAAAATAGATGGTGTGTTCTTTATGGGCACATCGAAGTGGATGACTGTGTGAATATATCTGGAAAGAGCCAAGTGGCAAAATCGAGGGAGACTAAGTTCAAGGATTCCAAACTTTCTTGGACCATGTTTAACTCATTCACTGCCATTGACGGCTATAGACGTCAAAAATTCATTTGAATTATTTCTATTAGTTTCACATTTTTTGGAGTGCGACAACCTATAATTTTTTTTATTGTACATTTAGAACGGATATAAAATTTGGGATTAATCGTGAGTAAACTATTGAAGTCATGCGATTAATTACAATTAAAAAATGTAATCGTCTGACGCCCCTAATTTTTAATAATAATTTTAATAACCTAAACTTTAATAAATTTAATAATTTTACATTTAATAATAATAAAATGTAATAATAAATTTTAATAAAAATAATTTCCTTTTCTTTTTTTTTATTAGGGGCATCATTTTTTTTAATTTTAATTAATCAAATGGCTTCACTAGTTAACTCAAGATTAATCACAAATTTTATATCTGTTCTAAATGTACAATACATTTTTTTCTAAGTTTTTATACTCTCTTGTTGCTCGTGGCCCTCACGCCTACGTTGGGCCAGAGCGAGCCCAGGACATGATGTAAAACACCACGGCAGTTGATTGGGCGGTCGTTCCTGTGATGTCATCAGTAAAGGACATCGGCGAGGAAAAAAAAAAAACTTTCCGTCGATAAAACATCGTCCTTTTCTTCGCGGCGGCGATCCTCCTTGCGTTGCGAGCTCTGAAAAAGTGCCACATCTGAAGCACCACAAAAAACAGAACGAGCAACCGATAACGGGCAGCGTCGTCCTCCATGGCCTCCGTGTGTGCTCCAGTGGAAATACGCTAGCAATAACCAATCACAGCTCAGCTTCAGCAAACAGGTGAGCTGTGATTGGTTGTTGCCTTAGCAACTGTGATGTCATCTTCAGTCGACAGCAAGTGGCAAAATGGCCGCCCACAGATATGGATAAAAACGGCTGGATTTTGCTGCATAACTTTAAATTCTTCAAATTCATTATTAATCAGAACATCACGTTTTATGTTTATATAACATTATGTCAACAAATATTTAAGGTTGACTTCCCCTTTAAGTGTAACAGTTCACTGGTCTCAGATTGATTGATTGATTCAGTAGTCATCAACTGTCTTTTTTCTTCAATTTTTTTGTGTTACCACTTAGGAGGAGAACTGGTACACTTGCCGCCATACCTCCGCATGGACTTCCTTTTGAACCGCAGCGTGCCCCGAGGCGGCGGGGCGGGCAGCAACGGCGCAGGTGGAGGAGGGGGTCCCGGAGTGGTCGGAGGTTCTGCCGGTGCTACGGGAGAAACAAGAGGAGGCCCAGGAGGAGGAGGAGCCATGGGCCAGACCTGCCTGGAGCCCCAGAGGAGCCGTACCCTGAAGAGGCCCCCTCCGATGGAGCCCACCCCCATGGAAGTGCCCTCACCAAGGGAGGTGCAGCAGTGGCAGCCGGGAACGGCGTCCACCCTCCCGCACAGAGATGTCCGGGAACGTGGAGAGGCTCGGGGTGAGGTCCGAGCAGAAGTCCCGCCCACTGGGGACCTGGCCCAAGCACAGGCTGCTAAGCTCAGCACCTCGCAGGAGTCCCTGCTGGACTCCAGAGGACACCTGAAACAAAGCAACAACCCCTATGCCAAGTCGTACACTCTGGTATAACACTGGCATGACTCTGCAGAAACATTGTTGGACGACCAAGGATGGTTTATCGCAACACACTTTGTTGTATATAGAACCGTTTCTGACATGCGTCTGATGGTGATGCTTTTCCTTCTTTCTTTCTTTCTCTGAGTCTGTCTCTTTTTCTTTCATTTCTTTCCTCTCTCACTCTTCAGTGTTGCTTTGAGACTTTTCATTCTCTCGCACCTCTTTGAGATCTCGCAGCTTTTATTTTCTACTCGACTATTCTTTTATTCTAAAGTGACGACACGAGGATTGCCAAAATGATTTATTTAATAATTGAGATAGAGAAAAAATGCTATTGAATTTATATCAAGGACAGTTATAGTCATTATTATGATTACTATTATTATATATAAAAAAAGAAAATATAAAAAAATAAAGTGTAATGGAGGAGGATCACAAAGTACTCTGAAGGTGTAGAATGCTTTCATAATTTATTTTCATTGACAAAGTTGATGATTGGCCGGCCGCGGAAGTTTTCGCACTCTAAAGAGCCAATAGAGAAGAGTGACGCCAATGTCGATCAATCATGATGTTTATCAACCTTTCCTGGCGACTGCATGGCGGGAAATCACAAGAAAGGTTGTTTTTTTTTGTTTTTCCGGGGGTCACGATGAAAAAAAAATATACAATGTGAATATATATAAAGAGATCACTTTTATTTGTGGATATTACGGGGAAAATGATTTGATTAATAAAGTCCTTAGTCATGTTTGCACACATCTGTTTTGGAGTCCTTTGGCTTGAACCCAACATTACTGATTGTTTTTTTGTGATTATGTCCTGGCCGAGTTATTTTCTGATTTTGTATTTTAGAATTGTTTAAAAATAATAATAATTGTTTCAAATGCTGCCATTCAATGAAATGGCGAAGCCAAATTATATGGAACGGCACAATTATGGAAGCGGTGGAACTGTCAGTGCGGACTAAACTGTTTTAACTAGACTATGTCGTTCAAACCTTTTGGTAAAGTCATTTGAAGCGTGTTGGTAAAAAATTAGACTAAATGCTCGTTACATAGCATTTTTTCCCATAATGCCGCAGGCGCAGGGTATTTTCCCATAACACCACAGGATGTCACAATTGTCCATGTGCAAGTCAATAACCCAAAAATAATGTCTTTAGCATTTAACCCACATTTAACCAATACGTTCGAACGACTTCATAGCCCAATCAAAACTGTTTACCCTACATTGGCAATTCCACACTTCTGTAATAACTATACAGGCACGATAAAGCAAAAAATAATGATAATAATATATTGTATGTTGTATTTAAGTTTTAACAATGGTATGTCATAATCAAAGCAGTCACAATTGGACTGAACACATAGATGCACCAACATACTGTAAATAAATACATGAAGGGACTAATAGATTTAAATAAAATAATAACGTTGACAACATGCAAAATATATATTTTGCCGTACTATTTAAATTTTTTATTTTATGTTGTTAGATTAGGTTTTACTCTAAATTTGCATGTTTTCACCAAAGCCAGCTTTTAAGCAAACTATTTTCTGTAGCGCTTGTCCTCATCAAGGTCACATGTGAAATCAAGCCTATCACATATGACACCTGGTCCCTGCCAATCGCAGGTATTGCACACTCATATTCACACCCATGGGCAATTTCTGGAATGTGAGCGGAGGCCCGGGTGCTGGGAAAAACCCGCTAAGGATATTTCAATATTTCTGTCTTCATGCGAAATATCAAATGTAGTTTGTTAATCCTGTATGCAAATTTGAGGATCTAACATAAAGAAGTAGTCCGCATGAATCACCTCAAATAGAGTTATACAATTTTATTAACAAAAATAAGTTATACAAGAAGACATTTTCTTCCTGCTTATCTCCTTGCTTTGGTCAACAGATGGCGCTATGGCGTCACGTCATTTAAAAAAAAAAAAAGAGATGGTGGAGAGAGGGTGGAAGCTTGTGCAGCAAAGTCTGTGACAATCTGAAGTGAGACATCATCAGGGGTGACCCCGCAGCCTGTAGCAATGTGTACTTTTGTCACTTGCAGGCACACACCTCCTAGAACACTGTGAATAATTCATGCCAGAGCGCACACCAGGGGACGAAGATCAGGTGTGCACTGTCACCATGAACAACACTCTATAGAAGCAAAGAATGCGGATGTAAAATCACTGCACGCTTGCACTTACAGTAAATGGTCAAAAGTGATCACATCTTTTTGGGAAATGAATGTTGTGAAATGGAATCTGACGGTTTAACACGGCTTTTGCCTTGCTGAAGATAATGAAAATAAAAAACACAGGGTTCCCCCCCCCCCCTTTTTTTTTTTCAAATTGGGGCCTGTGCTCACTGAATTGTGAAGGTGTGATGAATATAGATGGCCTACCCGTATTCTGAGAATATTTCATGACCTTATACATGAAGGCAGAACAGTGCAGCAGACCATTATCACTTTCTCCAGTCACCAGGGAGGGAAAACTCACAGAAGGATAACAGGAAGAATTCATGTCACTTTAAATCAGACCATTAGAGGTGCCCAACTCCTTTTAGTTGACTTGGAAAAACCATGTTGGATGACACGTTGGAACACAAAATTTCACGATCAGCTTTGACGTTGTGTTTGTCATAAATTTTCAATACTGCAAAATCTAAAATTTTGAACCCAAAATATTTTGTTTTGTTTGTTTTTGTTTTTATTTGTTCATTTTTTCCTTTCGGACAATCATAGAGACAATTTACAACAATCACTTTTCACATACAATTGTACCCGAAAAGAAAAAGGGCTGACGGGATGAAGCCGAATCTTATAAATTCCCGTTCCCAGAATGCAAAAGGACGCCGAAAATCAGAGCGGTAATTCGTCACACATAGTTGTGTGGATTATCAAGTTGTTGATTGGTGCAAATATTCGTCATCCCAATAGTCTTTGTTGATCAAAACATTGATCAGTTTTGTAGACAACAATACCATTATTTTCAGGGAAAATGCGTTGCCTCTAAATGTACACAATCTTAAGCAATCATCGTTGCAGACTTCAGCTCTGAGAAAATCTGAGACCTAAGGGTTCATCAAAATAAAGGCAGTGGTTTTCAGGAAAATGAAAGAAAACCATACTTATAAATTATTTATGTATATATGTATAAAAGCAAACTAGGCTTTTTTACACGATCAGGACTTTTCGGCCGATCAGCGCTCAGCATGTTTGAATGAAACGATAACCGATCACCAATTTAATGAGAAGATGGTGCGATATATCTATTTAAACAACTTTTATATTTACCCGGCATTTGATCACCACCATTTCTGATCCCGATCTAACCGATCAGAAAGCAAACAGTAAAATTAAATACGGTACATTAAAAAAAAATGAATTCCACTAGTGCTACAAACTTACAATCACTAATATTAACAAGACAATTGTACTTTTTTGTAATAGCGCCACAGAAACGGTGCCATTAACAGGAAACATGCGGTGATAAGTGATAACCTGAGAGCTTTGACCTACATGCCAGTAGTTCCTAATTTATTTCATAATATTTTATGTTTTAATTGCTCAATGGCTATGGTAAAATTTCAAAATCAATGATAAAGAAGTTCTCTGGCTGTAAAAAAGCAAAAAAAAAACAAAAAAAACAGGAGAACAACATTTTTGTCCTTGTTTTATTAGTTGCAAAATCCAGTGTGACATCTTACCCCATTTCATAATATTTTATGTTAAAGTTTGCTCAATGACTATGGTAAATTTTCAATATCAATGATAAACAATGTCTCTGGCTGTAAAAACAAACAAACAAACAAAGAAAACTAGGAAAACCTTTTCCTTGTTTTATTAGTTGCAAAATCCAATGTGACATCTTACTCCAAATAGTGTGACAACTTACCCATTGGTGGGGCAACGTGTCACGTCCCTCTATTTGATGGCATATAACTCTGCACCGACACAAAGTATGAAAATGACATGAATGCAAAAAATATACCTAAGACTTTGGTCTTTCATCTGGTATACATTTTCTTTATATATGATGTATTGATTCCAAGAAATATGTAAAAGTATAAAAAGTGAAACAAATAGCCCCGGTCTCCCCACTGTATTTATTTTCAAAATGATAATATTGGTATTAGTAGCATTTGTTCTGCCTTATTATGTGTTAAATTATCATTTCCCACAGTCACTCTTCAAAACACTCCTTGGAATCATCCTGTGCTAGCCGACTAATTCTCTTGATGTGAAATTTCCCCCTTATGGTGCCTTTGTTCTCCGTTGAGACAAATTGTATGTTAGAAAGAGCGACGTGTGCGCCCAACTGGGCTTTGTGATGAGGTGCCCGAGGGGGAGTCAGAAGCAACAGGGGGTTGGTTTGAAGAACAACGAAACAGAAGGACCTTCCCCTTGAGTGCACACACTGCCCTCCACTCCTCACATACGGTACATGTGAGACCACATCGTCTTCCCTTCTTTTGCGCTCTTCATCTGTTAGTCGTGTTGTCATGAGGAAGGAAAGGATCTTCCTTGTGATAAATGACAAGAAGTCTGCTACTGTAGTCCGTAACTGTCGGAGGACATTTTAAAGCAGACAAATAACTGTAATGGAGTGAGCAGTCCTTGAAGTGGTAATAGCCTGTCAAATATCTCAGGTTTTGCTTTCTTGTACCAGTGCTTGCATTTACAACACTTTATGGACTGACTTGAACTTTCTTCACTCTATGAACACAAAATACTGTGTAGTTTCTTTACAGTCTCCGTTAGCAATGCAGAAGGTTCTGAGCAACAAGCAAAGCAGCCAGAAACTAGCTAGCTATTAGCATCATTTTTCACCCTAACAGTGATAACAATGATATGTTAGTACAGTACATTTATATTATGTTAACATTCTTTATTTTCGTCTCGTTCTGCATCATCTGGTTGGTCCTGCAGGCTTTGACCCTTTCCCCCCTGTTCATTCAGTGTGTAGTGGAGCCACCGCAGCCGCAGTCAACCCTGCATCACCTCTTAAGGTTCGCTGGTTATCAGCCGCCTCTCAACATTACCTTTGTCCAAAGGATCCTCCTAAGCAGACGCGTGGAAACGCCAAAAGCCATTAGCAGGCTTATTACGCCATGTCGCTTCAATATGGCATTACTGGATGCTCCACCTCAATGGTTCAGTCATATCACCACCACTTTGGCTTCTATTTTTGTGTGCAATCATCTCTAGTGTATTTTTTTCTTTTTTATACTGCAGTTAACTCATTCACTCCCACTGACGGCTATAGACGTCAAAAATTATTTTGAACGATTTCCATTAGCTTCACATTTTTTTCCACTTTTGTTAACAAGGGTATGAAAACCTAGAAACATTTTTTATTGTACGTTTAGAACAAATGTAAAATTTGTGATTAATCGTGAGTTAACTAGTGAAGTCATGTGATTAATTACAATTAAAAAATTTAATCGCCAGATGACCCTAAATAAAAAAGAAAAGAAAAGAAAAGATTATTTTTATTTTTAATTTTTTTTAAATTTTAATCAATCGCATGACTTCAGTAGTTAACTCACGATTAATCACAAATTGTATATCTGTTCTGAATGTAGAAATTAAAAAAAATCTGTGTCTTCATATTCTTGTTAACAAAAGTGGAAAAAAATCTTAAACTAATAGAAATAATATTCATATTGAATTTTTGACGTCAATGGCAGTGAATGAGTTAAAGGGGACGTCAACCCAAAAAAATGTCTTGAAAATAATATTATCTATCCAGCCTCACTAGTCCAAATGGGTATTTTGGTTAATATTGTGTTAGTGGAATATGAGTTGAGCAGCAAAATCCAGCAGTTTTTATCAATATCAGAAGGCGGCCATTTTGCCACTTGCTGTCCACTGAAGTTGACTTCCCCTTCAAGCCGGTATTTATTTATTTTTTTTAAGGGTTAGGCTTCAGTCCTGACATTTTAGTCATTTTACATACATGTGAATGAACTTTCAGTACTGTAAATGTGCCATTACCTTCTGAGATACACTTCTTCAGATTAGCTACACATCTCGGTATATTTTATAATTCTCTTAAACCAAATATGATTTTCCTATTGAAATCTATTTTATTACATCCCTAGTAATTATTTCTATAAAGTATGTGTTTTACATAACAGGGCAAATTCATCATGCATATCAAAAATACACCACCTCAGTTATGTGACAAAATTCCTACAAACTGTGCACACAAAATCTTGTATAAAGTCTTCCGAGATGCAGCAAAAGCAAGTCTATCTCCTTATTGTCCTCCATTTTCAATAATTTGAACCCTAGCCATTATCTTATCTCATGTGCGCAAACAGAGCTCATGTAAAATGCTAAATGGTCCTGCCCAATTGTCAAAACAGAACTTTTTGTGAGTTACTGGGATTTATGTAAAGCATAATTAAAGACATTACATAATCTTGCCACTGAATTAGTGTGGAAGTCAGTTTTTGGGAGTGAAGGAACGTGTGTGTGTGTGTGTGTGTGTTTGTCCTAAATTGAGAATGCAAATGAGATGAATTTATCAGTCTTTTGGAGTTATTTTTGTTTTTGTCTGTACTAAGAAGTTCCAAGTCTCATCACAGTCGGCGACTTATCAGAATAACAACTCTGTTATGCAAACGTCAAATAAATGGACTTTTGGAGGCACAACACTGAGAGACAGATAACGTCTGCGGCGCATAAAAGCAAATCCATTTTGAGAGTTTTCACAGTAAGAGGATGATGAAATGAATTTGACTAATTCCATCTTTCAAGCGCACACAAGCAGGCGCTGAATGATTTCACACTGCATGCTCTTTTTATTAGTTTAATTTCACCAAACTGTTGTAGCATGTGACAAGCCACAAATGACTCATGTAAATGTAATGAGTGAAAGTAAGTAGATGTCAATGACGTGATGCAAGATGAGTGCATAAAAAACTAAACACTTCTTTGATTTTTGTGTAACTATGTGTGACACAATCAGGAAAATGACTTTTTTTGTTTTTAAACCTACACAGATGATTAAATATTAATCTACCCGCATGGTGTGAAATTGATTCCTGCAGCATCAAGACATTACCAAAATTTAATTTCCATCATTTCCGCCTTTATCTCTGCCCTCTTATCAGGCAACCTTCATTTGATAAGCTCCACATTTATGGCCCATCCACATGAAATGTTGCATTCACTTAATTGTGAGCAGAAAAGGAAATTGCCCCATCAGCCATCACCAGCGTCCGATATCTTCTCGTTAAGTAGAACAGAAGGCATGCTATGAATTTTGCAGTCTCATCCTCAGTGCAAATGCTCCCATTGCGTTGCATATATCAACATGTAATTACACCCACAATAGTCCTCATTAAATCCCTGCTGGTTTTCCTCAGGACGCTTCAAACTGCTACAACCGCATGTTGTGAAATTTCAGCATGAAAAGTTCACACTTGCTCTTAAGTTTATGTAAACAATACATTTTCTTTATAGGAAATAAACCATCTGTATACCATAATTGGTTACAGACCTCACACTAAACCTCATAAAGCCCGAACCGTGAAATAAATGTATAAAAGTATTTATTGGTCCTTTTGAACAAACAAAAAAATATATATTTTTTAACTTCCCCATATGACTTTTGATTTGTGTCATATTTGATACATCCGGTCACAATGCTTTAAATGTGTACATTTATGACTGTCAAAAATATAATAATAAACAGACATATCACACATATTGGTATTTCCAAAAATCAGAAAGAACATTTCCCACTATTAATAAGTACAGGTGTCTCTTCTTTCTCAATTGGGGTGATCTTGCAAGGTCGCTGGAAAAGCCATACTGCCCTCTAATGGATTATCTGTGCAATGCAAGTGTCAGATCATATATGTCAGGGTTTTAATGGGAATAAATATATTATACTCATGAAATAGAGGGCTCAAAATGTCTTGTATTTAATATGATAATTTGAGTAGCACTTGTGCTGCCAGTCAGTATTCTTGAATGGTGCTCTCTTCGACAACCACCTTCAAGGATTACCATTGACAATATTTACAGTACATATACACATATATACGCCATCTTGAGTATGTCGACGCCACAGCTTTATTGGACGGATGTGCTGACAAATCGCTTCAAACGAGCCACCCAGTTCAACGGGTGTCTAAAGCAGAAAAATGTCCAAAGGATTTGTGGCTCCCGTGGTTTCTTTTATGAACTGTTTACGACACCAGTGTAATATGTCCCTCTTCTCTTGCCGTACTGGGATTCCCCAAGGGGCTGTCTAAATGCGTAAACTCGCCTATTGTCTGAAAACTGTGGTCGGTCGTCACCAATTTACGTATGTTGACATCTCTACTGATACGCATATGAACCTCTGAAAACATTAGATCAATCACCAATATTATTAATTTTATCCTTATGGTGCTCTCCATATACAGAAGCTTACATGACTTAACTCATTCACTGCCATTGACGGCTATAGACGTCAAAAATTCATTTTAACAATTTCTATTAGTTTAACATTTTTTTCCACTTTTGTTAACAAGAGTATGAAAACCTAAACAAAAATGTATTGTACATTTAGAACAGATATAAAAGTTGGGATTAATTGAGTTAACTACAGAAGTCATGCGAAAAAACGATATATATATTTTTTAAGAATTAAAGAAAATACTAATAATAATTATTTTTATTTTTTTTAAAGAAAAGATTATTAAAAATTAGGGGCGTCAGGCTATTAATTTTTTTAAATGTGATTAATCGCATGACTTCACGATTAATCACAAATTTTATCTGTTCTAAATGTACAATCTTTTTTTCTAGGTTTTTTCTTTTTACAAAAGTGGAAAAAAAATTGTAAAAATTGTTCAAATGAAATTTTGACGTTTATAGCCGTCAATGGCAGTGAATGAGTTAATGAGGAAAATGCTTCGTCCATAAAATACAAACTATTGGGGCAGTCATTGTGTTATTTTTAGAGGTTGGTGTGGGCATAAGTAGAAATGTCCACATACATTCCGGTGATGAGCGATTGCAGTTTTCTGACATGTTAAGTAAGCTTTTTTTTTTTTTTTTTTTACGCTTACGTTGACTTTTCGACTGGCCCATGTACCATTCGACCGTAGTGTCCTTGGCTCTGGTTTATTGTCAAATACGTACAGACATGTCATGCCATTACACAGCGCCACACACACACACACACACACACACACACACACACAAATGCAGATTCATTTCGAAAAACATTATTTTCAGTAAGGCTGTGATAGGCTGCCATCAATCAAACAAAATCACACCATTAGTTCTTTAGATGTTTAATGTCTTACTGATAAACAACCCAAGATCAATATTTCACAAATTCCTTTTATTGATAGCACTTTTCATTTTCTCTTCCCAGGAGGCATCTCAAAAACAACCGGAAAAAAAATAATTACATGTTCACTGAGCTTTTATAGAAAGCTGAATCAGTTTCCAAATCTGTAATGGTAGAAGTCCATAGGTTAATATTACATGTATGATGATGAACACATCCTTGTTTGAAATGATGCAAGCCTTTCTGATGACTTTCCAGAATCTCTATTTTAAAACATCCTCAGATTTGCTGCTGTGACTGCAGCATATTATTCCCTTGAGATTGTGACTTCCGCTGTAAGTCTGAATGTCTTGAAGTGGACAAGAACAAGCATTCTTTTTTATCGTTCTGTTTAAACCACCATATAGACCCAAAAATATGGTGCAGTCATTTTTTTCTTTTTAAAAAAAAATCTTGGCAGGCTTGCACTCTGAGCTGACGGTAGAATCAGTGATCCACTCGCCCTCTGCAACGTCATGAGCTCAAATTTAAAGAATAGCTCTACAGCTTCTTTAGCAGTTTAAACTCTTGGTGACCCTCCAGATTCCTCTGAGGCGTATAACCTTGTAGACATGATATATAGCGCAATATGTTGGATCATAATTCCCAATATGACACATGAAACAACTTTTTCGTGAGACCATGAGGAAATTCTTACTATATTGTAGACTCTCATGGAAGAATTTGGATTTATGACTACAAATACTAATTTTTCACAGTACACAATATGATTTCTTAACTAATAGGACATTGCAGATTTACACAAATAAATGCAAAACTGATGTACACACTAAACCCTTAGCGCACAAAAATATGAAACATAATAGCATAAATAAAAATGAATATACTGTAATATTAGAAACAGCGAGAGCACATCAAGTGACAGTGAACTCTCCATCACTTGGAAGCTGTATGCCGCGATCAACTTTAATAGGCTGCTTTCTTGACAGCTATAGCCTGCCTCATTTAAACACAAGCCAAGTGCACTCAAACGCAGGTAAAAGCCTCGACAATAATGTATATGGCTCACGATATCAGAGAAATCCATTTCAACTGAGCGTGAGCTAAATATGCACGACCTTTATGAAAGTGTATGCTAGCCTGCGGTGCAGCTTTTAAAGTGCCTCCAGCTAAAGAGCTCAATGGGAATCAGACGGTGGTTCTGCATAGAGAAGGTCAGCAAATTTTCGGTTAGGTAAGTTTAAGTTTAAGAGCTTTTCTATTTGTATCGTCGGTTGAAATGAGGGAAAGCTTTACTGGTGGTTTGAAGTTTCTTTAAAAAATATTTTTGGGCTCGTACATATACCTCTTGACTCCCAGCTATTTTCACTGAAGCAATCCCATTCACTCCCGGCTGTTTTACTGGATTCTGACTGATTTTGCAAGGCCCACAGAATATTTTGTTCTATTGCTATAAAAACATGGAACCTACCAAAAGAAAGATTAGAGTCTCTTCTTTCCTCAGAAAAAAGTATATTTCTATCTGTTTCCGTTTTGCAGCAATTAGCATTAGAATATAGCTACGTTTCATCATTATTCACAAATCTATTAAGAAATGTGAGTAAATTAGCTTTTTTTTCCCCAACATGGCCCAGGTTGATCTATTTTACTCTGCTGCCACCTGCTGGCCGTTTGTGTAATAAATACAATTTCTCCAATCGTTATTTGCAGTTGAGAGGCTGCATGAAAGCCTTGCTAGCTTGCGCAAAAAAACCCATCTAAAACGTATAAATACGTCTTTGGGACACTTAAAACATTTAAAATAGAACACATGTATACGTTTTTGGGAGCAAATGAGTAAACAGATTGTTGCTACTTTCTAACGGGATAAGTATCCTAACTGTTTAATTTGTCGTGTGTGAATATGAATCAGTTTTACTCAAAGTAACGTCTAATCTCTTTACCTCTTTTTGTATTCCTTCAAAATAATACTTCCACCCTACAGGAAGTTAGAAATTAAGGGGGCGGGTCACCTTGGGTGGAGAGAGAGAAGGACGTAAGAAGCCATCTTGTGACCTCAGAGAACTTTTTGTTTTTGTTTTTTGACCATACTAAAATAATGTAATTGCTCCTCCACTACACTGGGTGGCAGCGTCACTCTCATTGTCAGAGAGTGTACAAAGTGTAACTTCTCTGCACAGGTGTACTTACAAGAATTTTGTAGACAAATCATACTATTTATAGTCGTGGTGGAAAGTTGGGGGGTGGGGGGGGGTATTTTCTTCTTCCTGGGGGGCTTAACAAAAACAAACTGAGAAGCGTATTGAGAAACGACATGCATACATACTGCAGCTTGTCATTTTTTTCCCACCTAGAACAAAAGTAAGGTTTTGTTTTATTCAACATGATTGCTTGTCTGTGAGTTAATTTTTAGGATTAGGCACACTCACACAAAAAGATTAGCATCTAATTTCCATAAATTGTTTTAAAGGGGAGGCACCAGCCAAGGACGAACCAAGAGCACTTTGGTATTAGAAAAAAAAGGTGTACCTGGAGGAGTTTATAGTCTCCTTGTAAAGGAGCCAGTTTTGCTTGATACAGCATGTTTGAAAACACTGTTATGCCACTGACAGTGGTTGGGAATGAAACCTGCACCTTCGTTCTATTAGAATTTTAGTACATACAATACAAAAGCTAGGCAATTGTTCCACAAACAGTCTTTATTCATTCAATGTGTACATGCGGGTATAGTGAAATCATCTGCTAGAATGGGATGCAGGCTAATTTGACTAAAAAAAACATCGTGACACACCTTTTGCTCCATCAACAAACACAATATTGATTTATTTGGGAACTATTGATGTTGGGACGAGAACAAAAACATATCCCATCACACTACTTCATGAGCTAAGAGACAAATACGACAAGGAAAAAAAACATTTCTCATGTTTTCTTCTAAATACAGCAGTTGATTAATAATAAATATGAGCGTAATAATAGAATGTATTTTTTTCTTTCACAGACATATGTTTCACAGGCTATTGCATTCCTTCACTTTCCCCCAAACCCCATTACAACCAGTGGAGTTCAAACAGGTAGGACTCATGCAAAGGTCACCGTGTGCCCACAGTGGCCGCCAACTAGGACTTCTCATCACGCTTCTTCTTCTGGAACTTCCTGAATTGCGACTGGATGGCTACGGCCGCCTTCTCAGTATCTGGGTTTTCCATGTCGATGTCAAAGTCTTCCGGGACGTCCGTCTTGGAAGCGTCTGGAGGGGAAAGGGAAGGAGAAATGTGACACAACAGCGTGGCTACGATCACCAACACGTTAGCTTGTTTTATATGGACTACCACTGTTGTAATGCCCCCATAAAGTGATCAAGGAGAGACGCAACCGTCGGTGTACTTTCAATCGCTTTGCTGAGCAAACTGTAACACAACAAACACATAATACGAACAGAAACACATACTAAGGCCAGTTAGATAGTTTACATCCAGCTGTTAACCTGAGCTCACAATAGCCAACTCTCCTCTCTCATTCGCTGACTCCCACATCACTCACCAGGCCAGGCCCCACCTTTTGAAGCCACACACATTCAAAGTTACAGATATTATAGAATGGATGGTGAGAAAGGTGACCGCAAGTGGATAGAAATAATACCTGAACCTCATATGCACATTTTTATGTTTAACCCATTAAGCCCTAAAGCTTATTTTGAATATCACATATTAATTTCCATCACAAATGATGCATTCTCTCATTATTATGCTTTACACTAAACCAAGAAGCATCACTTCCATGTTCAATTAATGCAATCAATTTGCTCTGTGGAATATTTGTGTTTATGTACAGTAAAATGAATTTCAAATATAAATGACAATTATTAGAAACAGCAACCACAGCAATTATACAAATGTATATACAGTTACAATCACAATATTGTTAAATTAATATGTCACTGACAGTGTTAATCAAAACAGAGCCTGAACATTCTATGCTAATATAACTACTAGGATCAATGTAAGGTAAAAACTTTTTTTTTTAAAGAGAGCGAGAGCGAGAGAGAGAGAGAGAGAGAGAGAGAGAGAGAGAGAGAGAGAGAAGCTACAATATGAAAAAAAGAGAAAAGCTACAATATAAAAAAAGTATGCTGTGGTGTATTCTATATTTGGGCTACTTTACGTTTTATGGACTGTTAGCATAATATACGAATTGTGAATACATAAGGCAGAAAGCATGTTATGAATCATTTAACAGTGCTGTCATGCAGCACAGCCTTCAACTCATTCCACGTTAATGTATGTAATCATTAATTTCTTATTAAAGATTTCCTGAAGTGTGACAAAAATGTTGACAAAAAATTTATTTTTAATGAACTAAAGTATATGAGGTTGCGTACTGTATATGAGCTCCCTTCCTTTCATTAATATAAACATACACAATCACTGTAAGAAAACCCACAACAATAACAAACCACACAAACCTACTTTGTGACTTTGATAAGAAAACAATTAAAAAGCGCCACAAAAAAAAAAAGGTCCATCACCTGTTCATTACAATGGCAGTTGTTTCTCAGATCAAAGGACACATGATGAAAAACATTTAATCAACTGAAAAATCTGACCAAGACAGCTGTGGTCCAAATAAATCCAAAAATAATATATAAAATATAATATGTATTCTTATTGTCTATTTAGAGGTATAGTGCAAAACAATGAATAAAATGAGCTGTATCACACAGAGTATATTTCTCTAATATAAGAGATTATATAAAATGCTCTGTATGTATTTTAAAGCTGGCTTTAATAATTCATAAAAATGAACGGATGTGTAAATAAATTCGTTAAAGTTTAGCTGTACGTTAATGTGTGTGTTTGTCCAAAGAATACTATTCAGAAGCCACACACATTCGGTATCGGGCCGATACTAGTCCTTATTTCAAGATACCATAAATGTTTTTTTTTTTCAGGTACTAGAAATTAGAAGAATAGACAATTGCCATTAATTTCATGCAATTTTAAAGAAATTTGTTATATTGGGATATAAACAAGCAGGTGCTCGTACTGTTATCGGTCAAAAAAAAAAAGTGGTGTTAAATGTCTTTAATATATACAAACTGATGATGTCAAATTTTTTGTCCATATTTACTCACAAAAATTGACTGAGAAAACTTTTGCGAATTGTGTAAACATTCAACACCAACACAAAATTGATTTGACATCCTCACATCTGAATGTGACTGCAATCCACAATTGCTTCAGCACCAATTAAATGTCATCAATTCCCATTATTGCGCAAGCAGAGCGCATATGTCAGTGTAACTGGGATCTCTGGGGCTTTAAAGGTCACGGCACACTAACATTTACACTGTGAATGCCACTGAGGTTTTAACATCTGTCAGTTTGTAGCTCCACCAAGCAGAACCAGGGAGAAATGTGCCTCCATCTACAATATTTGTCCCACAATGATCATGCTGCATGTGTTTTATAAAATCCTGGCTGACTAATTAAGGAGCAACAAACAGCGGAAAACGCCGAAGTCCATAGAGGGCGAACCTGCTTGCGCATCAACAATGTAGCTAATCCTCCATGATCCCTCGTGGCTGCTCCCGATTCTTTCTTTCTTGCTGCTCAAAGGGTGACTCACTAATCAATGTGTCAGGACAAGATTCGAATGCTACATTAATTGCTATTGAATTTTCCACTGTTCCAATGATGGCTGTTTGGAGCCCCAGAAGGAAGCACTGACTATTGAGTCGTGCTCTTCACTGTGACAACACCAAACATACTGTACTTACTTACTTCTCATTTGGAATGCAAACTGGAAATGACCTGCACCTTCAACTAAAACAAAACAAACAAACAAACAAACAAAAATCTCTTTCCTGACAATGACTGACTTCTCAAAAACAACATTTCCATAAGAAATAATGCAGAGACATAATTTATTGCAAGTTCAACTATTAAATGCTTTCAATCAGATTTTAACATTACAATCTCTACAAGTATAAAGTTCAATTATGCACTCTGCAAGAACACTAAAGTTAAGTGAAACTACAAAAAAAAAAATGGTTGTTGTACAAGCTATTAAGTTAGGATATTTTTATTTTATTTTTTAATTTTTTTACTTCTCTAGATGGCATTCTAGGTTTAAAGATGCAGTGGAAATGTAACAAAGTTCCACAGCACTACTAACCTTTATCTTTAGCACCATCTAGAGGTGTAAAAAAATATATATCGCAAGTGCTTCATGAAGCTTCATTTGCTCATCATTAGCTGCAGCTCATTCAGAACACTGCAGCTCAACTTCTAATCATTCCAGTCCTGAAGGCTTCACGCTGGCTCCCAGTCAGCTGTAGAATAGATTTTAAAATTCTGCTACTGGTCGATAAATCACTGAATGGTTTGGGTCCTGAATACATCAAATAAAGTCTGATTGAATATAGACCCAATACGGCTCTGAGATCTGCACTTAGTGGAGCCAATAGTTCGAAGTAAACAAGGTGAAGCAGCATTTAGCTGTTATGCTGCACACAAATTGAATAGCATGCCAACAGAACTGAAGTGTAATGACGAGTGTAAATGTTTTTAAATCCAGATTAAAAACTTTGCTTTCTTCCCATAACTTTAATTTAGGTCTTCTAATCATGATTTAAATTGATTTTTTTTTTCCCCTTAGAAATTTTAGAAAGCCTCTGAATGACGTTAACTATTATTTTTGTAAGGTGTTTTTTGTTGTCTTGTGTATAAAATATGTGCTATTTAAATAAAGCTGCCTTGCTTTTCCAAAGTAAATATTCTCATTTCCTGTAATTTTCATGGTTTTACTGATAATATGCAGCCATTCATCCCCAAATCAAAATGTCCTGTATTTTTTCCCGGAATTATTGTTTCTACATAAAAAGACATTATCAGGATTTGTCTTTTGGCACAAACATTTATTGCGGCGAAAGTCAGCACTGATAGTCCCATTTGCCATTTTTCATTGTTTTCCAGAGTTACCTGAAACCTGAAGATGTGCCCAATAACTCCAAGCTCCACCTCTTTTCATATATCAGCCAATCACAGTGGCCATTCGCCTCCCTGCTCTCACGCACAGGTGTTTGTCTACTTTTAAAGGGTTAGGATCACATTTGATTTGCAAAATTGTTTGATTTTTGGGGCATATTTTTCATGACATTTTGAATAGAATTTGAATTTTCGTGGCATTGGATGTTCCTCTGTACTTCGACTTTCATGTGCATCATGTTGACGAAGGCCTGAGGTAAGTTCTCACTCAGTGACAATGATAGATCGCTCTCACTCTGAGGATGTGCGATTCTCCCCCAACTCAGACGATCAGCTTATTACCTCTGGCAGCACCATCAGTGTCCCTGTCTTCACCTAACGAACGTGTAAAATCGGCTGTCAGAGGGCCATTTGGATCCATCTCCACTTTTCTATAAATGGGGATGTACAGTATGTATGCATAGTGTCGTTTAACCGCCTGAACGTATGCGCCAGGAGATGCACGGCTTTAAGGATTTACTTCAGACATGACTCCCCCTGCATGGCGCCAATTTTTCTACCGAGTTGTGCAGATGGAACGGGTTCACAAAGTGACATGATAAGGCCGCGCTCACTTGGCTGTCTTTCAGAATGTCT